>NC_036451.1:20198350-20500225 GCF_002775205.1 Xiphophorus maculatus | reverse complement strand
GCGAAGATGCTGATAAAAGAGCTACACATATCTGATGTTTTTCTTTGCATGCTTTTCTTGCTTTCTGTTCCTGCAGGGATGCAGAAGAGAGTGGCTGCAGTAGCCATTTGAAATTAAAACCAACGGGACTGAGGGGAAATCATGCTGTTTACTTCTGATATTTAAAACACTCAGTCCAGCCCACATTATTATGGCTGTCAACATCTCAGTCGGCATGCGTCTTTAATGTGTCATAATAGCCCAACATGGCACTCCAGAGCTGCTTCGTACATGCAGTGTTCACAGAATATGAACTATTTTTAACATTTTTGAGGCACCTAATAATGCAAAAAAAAAAAAAGCAAGGTGATACAAAATAGCAATTAAAATTATTACCTTTTCAGAGATTATGGTGTGAGGGCTTTAGCTGAATTCTAACACAGTTTTATGTTGCCTCCTCTATTAAATTCTGCCTGCAGGACAAGTCCTTTCGGCTCTGCTGGGTGTTAAACCTGAGGATAGGCTTCTCACTGTGATTAAAACATGCCCCCAGCCTACCATTCTACTCAAGACTTAATTTACCTCCCCACACTGTCCAATAAATCAATGGCTTGCTAGTTGAAGGCAAACATTTCAGAGCTCAAAAACAGCTCACAGAAAAGCTGGATAAAGGTTGATAGTCTGAATAGTTTTTCTGATTCCCAGTGGTATACATGAATAACTTTAAAATAATAATAATAATAATAATAATAATAATAATAATAATAATAATAATAATAATAATAATAATAATAATAATAATTTTCATGTTTTTCTTTTCCCCAACAGAATTGGATAACAAAAGATATATATCATTAACAAACCTTTAACTAATATTCTTTTTCCATTACAGTTTTTGCAGAGTTTTGTTTTACATGTGTCATTGACCTGACAAGTGCCTTGGAATATGATGGCATAATTTCTGGCTTTATGGATTTCTACCAGAAGACAGTAAGTTATATTTTATTACTGTTAATAATCGTGTAAAACAACACCAATCCAGAAATAATTTCATAAAAAAAGAGCAGAAATCCATGTTAAATATTTATGGCAAGAATTTTTAAGGCATAATACTCATTAATGTTTTAGGGTGAGCCGTACCTGGGGACTTCATATGCCATCATGATGTGTTACTGGGATGGAATAGCACACTTTATCCTCTACCTGATGATGATCAGCAGGATAACAGACAGGTGGGCGGTCTTGAATGCAGCTCAAGTCAAGTTGTGTTCACTTATCTTTGCCTGTCTTGCTAAAGTAATCATACACTTTTTTATGTTTCACCAGGTTACAATCACAAACTTCTATTTTTTCTGTTGGAATTTTATGTGACGGGCCAACACACAGTGGTACACATTTGTAACGTCAGAGGGAAATGATGCAAGGTTTTTGACATATTTGTTGAAATAAAAATCCAACAAGTGCAGTATACATTATATCCAGACCCTCTGTGTGAATTATTTGTATACCTTTTAGAGTTGTAGAGTGTTTCTACCAGACTTGCACGTCTAGAAGTCGAAATATTTACCCATTCTTCTTTCCAAAATACCCCAAGCTCAGTTGGATATGATGGAAATCATCTGTTATCATTGATTTTTAAATATATCCATGGCTCTGTGTGTATGTATGTATGTATGTATGTATGTATGTATGTATGTATGTATGTATGTATGTATGTATGTATGTATGTATGTATGTATGTATGTATGTATGTATGTATGTATGTATGTATGTATGTATGTATGTATGTATGTATGTATGTATGTATGTATGTATGTATGTATGTATGTATGTATATGGGATTGTTGTTCTACAGGAATGGCAACATTCACTCCAGTCCTAAGTATTTTGGAGTCTCTCATAAGTTTTCTTTCAGAATCAGATTTATTTTCCTATAAACTTCCCATCCATGCTAAAGAAAAGTATCCTCACGTCATCCCCACGTTTCACTATGTGTTCTTGGGGTTGTAGAGTGATAGTTTTCTGTCAAACAAAATTTTGGCTGTCGGCCAGAGAGTTCAGTTTTGTTCTTCTGGTTTTGGTTCATTATGGTCTCCTGAAACTAATTTGTTGTGCAGGATTTTGTGTAAGGATATCAGATTAAAGAAAAAAGTTAAAAATAATACCTTCTATTCCTTCCACTTCACAATAACGCTGTCCTTATGGGTGGTCTGCCCCATAAAATCTTAATAAAATTAGCTGAAGTTTGCCAGTGTGATGTGACAAAAAATTTGAAAAAGAGGTAGCAGTGATTTTCTAGACCAGTGTATACATGATTGGCTGCTTGTTGCCAAAAGAAACAACAAATGGTGAGCTAGCTTTATTGAGCTTGTCTGAAAGTTTTGTAGAAAATCTTTGTTATTATGCACGAGTTCTACACAGTGGCCTGTTTGATTTATTGTAGATAATTAACTGGATCTGAAAACTGATTATAGTCTTAAATTGTAAAATGAGGCCTTGTGATACATTCAAGCCACATGTAGAACATTGTTGAATTCAGTTTAGCAAAGCAGCGCTTTTAGTCCTTTAAATTGTTTCTGTAAATATAATTGAAGATCATTAAAAAGCAAATATCTTTTTGTTTCTTCCACAGGAGAGCCTATCGTACACTGGGCCTGTTCTGGGCCGGCTCCTTGTGCGCTAACATGAGTGTGTTTATTACTGGGATAGTGGCAGGTGAGCCTAATACTCCATCCTGTCTCCCAACAGTCCCATCTTTAATCAAGCAAACATCTGCCCCGCCATGTACCATCAGCATCACAGTTCAGGCGGCAAACAAAGCATGTGCACGCCTGCCTACACATCCCACAGAACAAAGCACAAAACCAACTTGAAGCATCTGTTCTTGGCATTTCTAACTGCATGCACAAGTGTCACAAGATCAAACTCCTCTGCTGGCAATGTGCTCTTCGCTCTGCTGTGCAATCCAAGGCAGACTGTGCAGCATGTTTGAGAGATTTTATCAGGAAGTTCAATAATTGGGCTACGTAGATATATTTGCAGCCTTTGTTTGAAATGTTAAGTACAAGCTGATAGATGTGTGCTTCTGGCAGGTAAATACGGGTCAGAGATTCGTCCAGCCTTCTGGCTCAATTTTCTCTTTCTTTTGATGCCCGTGCTGGGAGCCATCACCCTGTTCACTCGGCCCAAGGACAGACCACTTATCGGTGGATACAATGTGAGTATGATGCATTAGTGATTTGACCTTCAATGTGACTGAAGGGCTTTATAGGTACAGTGTTTATGCTTTTTGATCGGCCTGATAAACTTTACCATCCTTTCTCTGTGATGGGGACTCATGCCCGCACTATAAGTCCGATGCTGTATTTTATATACACAGTGGCAATGTGATAGTGTGAATTCACATTGCATTGACTTGAATCTGAAAACTGAGAGTTGAGTTGTTGAGCGAAATGTTAGCATTGCAGTCTCGTTAATAAATGAAGATGCCCTATTAAATATTCACTTTTTTCCAAAACAAGTGTTCAAGTATTAATGTCTAATCTTATTTTTTATTTATCTTCAGAAGTAGAAGTTTAATAGTTTTAATTGCTGGTTAATGCCAATGATCAACCAGCTTTTTACTCTATTAAACAAAGGATATCAGCAAAACTATGCATTCCGACTGTAAAAAATAACTTGGAACACATTACTCTGTAAAAGCTCGTGCAGCAATAGCTGCAACAGCAGTGAGATGCTTCTTGTAGCAACCTCACTTTCAGCTACATTTGATGAACTTCTTGCATGTACAGCCAGTCTGAAATAAATCCAAAGCACAAGCGTGCATTTACTGGAATGTTTTGGTCCATTGTCATGTTACTGGATCCAATTCTGCTTCAGATTTAGAGAGTAAACTTTTACATTTGAGCGGTAAAATGTTGCATGTAAAGTTGAAAATACGATCAAACATCAACCTGGGCTAAGCCCCTCTGTGCTCTGCCCTTGTTTCACGCCTGCTCATAGGCCCAACACACTCAGACCATGAAGCTAATCTGGCGTCCCTTGGACCTCATCCTGGTGGTGCTCCTGTTGGTTGCCATGGCTTTCACCGCCCTCAGAGGCTTGGTGAGTACGTCACACTTACTTACCTACCGCTATTACCAGAGTTCAAGGAAGAGTTTTGGAAGTCAGACAGTTTTCAAATTGGGTCAGCATTTACAGAGAGACAATGTACGAAACTACTTATGCAAACAAACAACAGTACTGTAGTTAGTACTGGGAGAACTGGGAGATGGCAGAGGAGCTAAATTTTTTCACAGATGATCTGTCTCATACTATATTACCACGACATAGTGACAGTTTTAACAATGTTTTATTTGATAAAAGTTACATCCCCTAGCTTTAAAGGGAAAAAAAACATCAACATGTGAAATTATATTTTTATCAATATATTTTGGGCTTTCTAAAAGAATAGAAGAGAGATTGCATGTGTTTTGTAATACATATTTGTACTGTAAAATTGAACGCCACTCCATCTTATTCGCAAAAGCTACTTATTGTAAATATATCTGTGTTTAAACACATAAAAACTGACCTTTTTTTTGGTCTCAGACCAATAACTGCATGATTGAACAAGATGTAAGTTTCATTACTTATACAGTGTGTTACTCTAAAATCTAGTTTACATCATTGATAATCACATACTGTATATCAAGACATTTGTTGTGACAAGATAAGGAATCCATAAAAATTTATGGTCCAGAAGACGTAGATTTAAAAAAAAAAACATTTTTAATTTTTGTTGACGCTGTAATTACATTGTCTATCTGCAGGTGGCTCTGGACTCCCCACTTGAAGCCTGCTCTGTATACCTGAATCAATACGAACCCTACCTGAAGGATCCTGTGGGCTATCCCAAGGTGATGGTGGGTATTTTTCTCTCAGCCTCCCTTTGCTGCTGCTGTAGTGTCTGAAATCTCTTCTCTGTCTTGTTTCGAATAACAAGCCACATGAAAGGCCTTTTTCATAGGTGTCACTCTGAGCATGCTGGAAACTCGCCCCAATCCCATCTGCTGGCTGAGCTGGCACTTGAACACGAGGCCATTTTTCATCATTAAAGCCCAGATGAAGAAGGGTCCAAAGGCCAACGCATCATTGTCGCTCTTTCATTTACTTAAGATGGATAACAGATTATACTCTGACTGGCAGTTGGTCCCCTTTCGGGCTTGCTTTTCTTCCTCTGACCCCTCACTCATTTGGGTTCTGTTTGTTTTGTTTAGCGAGTGCTGTTTTGTCAATAGGTTATCCAAAGACATTGCTGCAGCTGCAGTTCGGGCACAATTGCAATCATTGATCAGACAGACAAACCGCACAGCGGGGACTTGATAAGCTAATCCCCCCATCCAAAGCCTCCCATCAACATCTCCCTGGGTGGGAGAATGGTGTGTGTGGGTGTATGTGTGTGTGTGTGTGTATGTGTTCAGCAAGTGAAATTATGTCTTAGTTATCTGTGTTTGCAGATCTGCGTGCCTAAATCATCAGCGCCTGACTTATAATTGTATTAAAGGATGAAAGAAACAAAATGAAGTTAGGCACATTGTTAAACTTCTTCAAAACTCACCAGCCTCTGTATTCACTGATGATGTAGGATATTTAATAGATTAACGTGGCTGCAATAACAAAGACATTTCAACAAAAGACTGAAGGGCATACATGATTGGCTTTTAGGCTTTGAGCTGGACTCATTAGAATTCATCTGGACCTCAGGCCGGCAATGAAAAGAAACCATTTACTGCTGTAATTTGGGGGTTTTATAAAGTGGCAAAGTGGCTTTCATGCACCAGACGTTTTTGACTGAAGGTTAAGAAAGTTTCTGCAGTGACCCTTGTATGGAAGGAATCATTTCTGCTGAGTTTGCAGACTGAGGGTTTTGGAGAGTGGAGAGCTGGAAAGGAACAAAAGATACTGCTGCACTGACTTTATGATCGCTTCCAAGATATCAAGATGATCAGTGTTCTCATTTGGTCATTTTATCTCACTTTTGATTGTTCTTTTTGTTCTTGGTCATTTATTGAACTCTGTACTTGATGAATTAAATTTGACAACACAATGTTACATCCTGGATAGGACTGAAGTGATGTGAAAGATCACAATCTGCCAATAGCCTGCATCTTATTGGTGATACCCTGAAAGTTATCTACTTTATACTACAAGGATAGTTCAGAAATTTTAAAGTGAGGTTCTCTTTAAGGACTCTTAGCAATTAATATCTTACCTGTACCTTAATTTTGAGTAAATCCAGATTAGTTGGTGATGAAGATGAAGGTAATGGTTACTCTGAGAGAGACCAAGAACAAGACATACTCATATTCCATTGCTAAAGATCCTCATAACTGTATATATGAAAGTTAATTTATGACGCTGAATATTTTTGTTTTGTTTTTGTTTTTGGCTTACTATTTACACATAAGCCAATGATTATCTATAAAAGAGATAGAGGTTATGTTTCCAGTCAGAGTGAAGCGATTTAAGACCCAAAAAATATGACGGTGGTGTAAATGCTACTTTATTACAGTTTACACCGATTTACAGACAATTAGACAATTTTCTTGTCCGACTATCAGAAGCTGATTGACAGAAAGATTTGTAGTGAACACCTTCCTACTTCCATTTCTTGTCTAAATTATAATAGGCTTCTATGGAAAACCCATCCAAATAAGATAAAACTGTAAAGGTCCATAAATAATAATATACACACAACCATCACTTTAATGGTATCTGATATATATTCCTATCAAATGATATGAAATCAAATAAATGATCAGACGGTATCAGGATTTCGAGCTTAAGCCTGCTATGCTCTGTATTCAGTGAGTGTAGGTGAAGTGTTGCCAGGAGAGAAAAGAGATTCTCTGTGTTAATACTCTGCTGAAGTGTTGGCTGGCACGAAACAACAACACAGAACGACATTGATGGAGTCTGTTTTCTTTGGCTCGGCACCTTCCTCTTTATCCAGAGGTGAAATCTCTGGCAACGGCCCGGAACAACAGTGATGCGTCGCAAAGTTTAGTACGCAGTGAAGTCAACATTTTATTGTTAGCTATAGATCAGAGTAGTATAGATTAGAGAGGAATAACAGGAAGGACATAATTATAACAAACTTCAAATTCTATGAAAAAAAAGACTGTATTTATTTTCCTAGATGCTGCATTTGTTCTTCTATGGGCTGCCTCTGCTGGGTGCGTTTGTCTATGGCCTCCTCAAACCTGGGTGTACGTGGATGTCAGACTGGACAACGTTCTTTGCTGGTGCCATCATCCAGGTAAAACCATAACGGCGAACGTTGAACAAGCATGGATGGCTCTGAATGCACGATTAATGATGAAATTGTCGCACGCTCAATTGGGTTGTACTGACTATTTGTTTTGCTGCATCAAATACTGATAGGACTTGCTCTGGTGTGCCAGTGAAACAATGTCCCCCAAAACATTCTCCTTGTATAGATAGAACATGAACCATATTTATCATTTAAAGCATATTCTTTATAATAAAGTCCCAGTATTGATCTGAGTTAAGAGGATGTCCTTGATTAAAGCTTGTTTTACTTGCAGATGCTGGTTGCAGATTGCATCCTCCTTGTCTTCCAAACAGTCAGCTTGTATAGTCTGAACACCTCCTCTGCAGCGGTTAATCTTTCTGGTTAGGGAAAAACATTCAAGACATTCCGCTGGGAATGTATGACAAAAAGGGAGGCATGCATTCACCTACCATCAGTCTGAAAAGAGAACAAGACAGATCCGAATGGAATCAAATTTGTTTGTTTTATTTCCCTAAGGCTCAACTCTTTATCTTATTGTGTTTCCTTTCAGTGCCAGTGGTCCCACATCGGGGGGTCTCTCCATTCTCGCACCACAACTCCATTTCGTATCCCGAATGATGCTTTCTGGACAGTTCTGGGAGCTAATCTGCTCTACGCAGCCGTCCCCATCCTGGTGGCCATGCGGGTTCACAGTAATCCCTACTTCTTTCTAAAAATTGCCCCCTTTCCTGGGCAGACTGGTTTGCCAAACAGCGAGGAGAAAGATACCAAGTACAAAGAAAAATAAATCAGAATTCTCACTGACCTTTGGAGATAATCACATGTCAAGGTTCATAAAGAGCTTTTTATCACAAATGTCATACTTGAAAATTCCAAAATAAAAGATTATTTTGCTCAAAATCTTTGATGTTTGTGTGCCTCAAATCGATTCGCAAAATGATGCATAAGTTTAGAGCTCAAGAAAAATGCGTCGCAATGAGCAAAACCGACTGAAATTTCAGAAAACCGCTCACGCTCCAGGAGAATAGTGTTTATTTTTAATTTTTTTTTTTTATCTCTGTGTGCTATAGTGAAGGTTTCTTTCAGTGATTAATGGAGATACAAGTTTGATGATGGACAAGTAGGAGAAATAAGATGGCAAACTGCTGGGGAGAATGGCTGTCAGCTGCTTGCTGAGTGGTGATGCATGGAATGCTCTGTGTTTGGATACAGGAGCTTGGCACCAGAGTCATTACAGGCTACGACTTAGAGCCGACCTGGTCGAAACAGCTACAGTACATGACAGCATTCTCCATGGCAACGCATGTGAATCCAACAGTACACAGGCGTGTCTTGGTGTCGCACAATTAAAGCTTCAGCTCCAGCTTCAGGAGTGTTCCGTCTCCTGCAGACTTCATCTGGAAAATCTTTGTCATAACTACTGAAGGTAACTGATGGCTTGATTGTGGGATGAAATAACAGTATGTGCCTGGAATATGCATAATACTCCCCTCCTTTAATATAGGCCTATTGTGTCTTTTTTAAAAATGTCATTTTAATATTCAAATGACCATTAAACTGAGTTGTGGGGTAGTGAAAGACACACGTGCTGTATACAGGCTACCTGTTAAGTTATTGTTTTTAGCTCACTGAACTATCATAGCCCCAGCAGCTTTCCTTGGTGCCAACATTTGTCATTGTTATTATGTCAACACGAGTCACCTTTGGGTGAATTATGAAGTGCTTTGTTGACTGCAGTGCATTTTGCTGCAAAGGTTAACTGATTTGCTCAGCTCTGTGTTTGAAGGCTCACTGTGTTAAATGCTTATCACCAGTGTGTGAACCCGGAGATGTAAGCAGGTGTGTGATGACTGAGTTGTCTCGCTTCCTGTGCTTCTCAGCACTATCGCCACCCTGTGCATAAATCCAAGTGCTCATAGGCGATATCGTGTTTTTGTGATATCTTTTAGGGCCGAGAAGACACAATAGGTTTCCAGCTATTGCTGCTGAATGGAAAAGAAATCAATATTTCACCCAATGAAAGGGCAGATATCCAAAAGATAGGGGAGACCATGGAAGTGCTTAAAGTGAAGAATGGCATCATCCTTACCTTTCAAGGACTTTCAGTTGTTTAAAAGAGGCATGTGAAAAGTGTTTTCAATTATATTCAGTCTCTTCCAAAAGTTGCCAGCTTCATACTGGTGGGGGCACAATGGTTAACTCAGTCTAACTTCAGTCACATCTCTTCTGCCCTGTACATACAGAGAGATTACCTCTTCAAGGACTGACTATGGAACCAGCAGAAATTCCTAAACCAGGGTTTCCCTCAGCGTATTGTAAGCCTGGCGGGCCACCAGGCTTCACTTGTGCCCCCACCAGGCTCAGCATTGTTAATTTATCAGTTTCTTTATAATGACTGGCTTTTTTAAAGACTTTAAAGTTGGCGTTTAGGTGTTAATCTTCAAGTCTTCCAAAAATGCATAACTATCAAATGGTATTTTTAAATTTCCTGTCAACTTTAAAAAAATTTTAACTCAGAAACACGGATGACTGCCCTTACACCCTGAACACCGGGCTTAGCAGTTTTCTGCGGGAAACCCTGCCAAACTCATTTAAAAATGAATAAATTTACACATAATCTACAGAAAATATTTTTTTCCCTTCAGTCTTATAATCTACCTTCATTACAGGATTTGGAGCTTTAGCTTTATACATGTTGCAAATCTAAAAAAAAAAAAAATTTCTTGAGGTCGCTCTCATTGGTCTGGAAAAATTTTTATCTGTGTCTTTAAATGTGAATTTATCTGGTCATATTTCGTAGAAGTGTGCTATAATTTCTGTTCTTCACAGGTCTGCAGTCCGCAGCTAACGTTTGCAAACAAATATCTTAACTGAGATTTGTACATGTTTGCACAACACAGAATGACAGACTGAATGCATGCATCACTCAAATGATAAATTGGTCCCAGAATTAAATATGTCAGCCCAAAATATTTAAAAAGATAAATGACAATGACAAGGATATCCTGACGTGATCTTCGGAGTTTAATGCGTTTGCCAAGAGCAGCGCTTGGAAAGCTCTCACATTCTGCTCTCATCTGTTGTCTGCCTTCAGCTTTAGGTTGAAAGCTTTTCTTATAGAGCTTAAGTAGGAACAACAGGATAGCTTTTTTCTTTGTTTTATTTTCTCCCCCGTCTGATTCCTGGTGCCCAGATTGCCAGCATTTCATCTTTTCTCTTTGGTTTTGCGATCGTCTTTGTTTGCTTTCTGATGCTGGATGCAGCAGTTGCATGTGGGTGGCACAATAAGTGGTCTGTTTCATTTCTCACCATTCTGTTTGACAAAGGCATCAAATGTGTTTGCAATTGCATGAAATGCAATGGCACATTCTAAAAGATTTCTTTTCCCTTAATAGGATAAAGCATTGTTGATGTATGACAACTGTGGTTCTTATAGACGTACAAAAAGTGTTTATAACAATGTACCAATTACAATTGCCAAATACTTTTCATCTGATGACTGTCTACAGCATTTTTTTCTAAGCACAGCAGTGTAACCCTTCTTTTGATCCATGTTCCATAACCGACTGCTAATTAATTACCTTTAGTGATTTGCTGAGTAATACGCGGACTTGTGCAGCTTGCTCTCCCTCAGCAGCTTTTTTATGTGCTGAAGTGTGCCTGCTCTCCTGCTTGTACGGCTGCATTATGTTCATGTGACAGAGGCTTTAAATCAAAATATGGCCTCTCCAAAACAGCTCTATAATCTCATGATGAGAGTCATGGGGGATCTCAGCTGCAGATGTCTGCTCGACTGTGCAGGAGGCCCCGAAGATCTGTGGAGCTGCGGCTGTGAAAAATGCAGCTCAACATTTTCGACGTCAGCATAACAGGACTATCAAGTATAGTTACTCACACAAACAGGACAAACGCTGGGCACAAGATCTGAACATAAATGAAAACAAGACCTACTGTTTGTATGTTTTAATCTTATAAGTACAATCCCTTCTCTTTGTCTCCGCTCCAATGTATTTTTGTGTTTCCTTTTATGAGAATGAAGTAGGCAATATGGCTGTCATTTAGTCAGAAACATAAGTTTGAATGCAATAGCCTTAAATTTTCTGACCTTTAATTTTAAATTGTATATATAGTTGAAATATAGCTGGCTCCTGAAGGAAATCTCATCTTTTAGTCCATTCCTCTGCTATATTTTCCTTCCAAGCAGTCGACCCTTGTTGTCAGCTCTATTAGTGGCTCTTTTGGCACTTTGTTATTTAAAGGGCACAACTTTTTTTTAATCAGAATTTGGTAGAAAATATTAGTGAACAATTTTCCTTGCCACTGATTCGCTGTACCCCCAAGAGTAGAGCTTAAGAAAAATGTAGATATCAGCTTGTACCTCCACTGGCATGTTTATGTTTGAACCATTAAAATAGGCGGCTATAACCATTTTTAAAGCGATGTCTCAAGCTTTTAATATCTTTTAGCTTTTAGCTATGTGCAATTAGCTTTTAGCTATTTGCACAACTAACCACAACATGGGGGTTAGTTGTGGTCCCTAACCCCCATGAATACCACGGATTCACTGTGGAAATTTTATTTTATTTTTTTCCACGATTGTTTTGGGCTCCTTACTTTGCCATCACATTATCAAAGCCCTTTTACAGGTTGGTTGTGCAATGTTTCTATATTCCACTCAAAAAAAAGCAAAAGAAATCCCAAAACTGCTGGGTTAGAAGAAGCCCATTTGGATCATCTCATCTTTTTTTATTCCATCCAGTGAAAGATGTTAACGAATGTCTGATGTTTTGTCAGGACATCATACGAGAACACAAGCCTGTGAAACACAACATGACTCTTTCTCAAATCATCTGTAACCCAAAAAACTGAGCGGTTGGCCAAATGTTTCTTTAAACCACCCATCTTCTAGCTCAACAGCACAAACCCAGCATTTGGGGTGAAGTAGCCGCACAGCCGTTTTCAGTGTTCCTGAACAATCTCCAGAAAGGGAAACAATACTTGGACTAACTTTTCTTGGCACTAATGGTTCTTTATCACTAACGCTTCAGTCAGGAAACCGGTCAGAGAGTAATGAGAGAAGGCATTGTTAAAGGTCTGGAGTTCAGGAATTAAACCCTGGATGGCTTTGTCCAGGGCTAATAGCCTGTGTGCAGTGCGCCGGGGAGACTGCTACGACACATGCCTCCCACATTTATTATAACTTAGAGTGGTGCTCATGCTTGAAAAAAAAACTAGAGAAATGTATCATTCAGACAAAATTTCTTAGTAAAAGGAACGCTGTGGCTTTATTTAATATTTGAGAATGAGGTTTCTTTAATTTTCAGACTTTTATATGCATCTTAATTATGTAAGAAATGTCCCGGAATTGTTTTTGGGAAAACTTACAGGGAAGCATAGATTTTACCATCTATCTGATAGTTGGAAAATGTACTTCAGTGAATAATGAGTAGTTCTGTTTACTTGACAGGTGTTTGTGGATAAAAAGTACATCAGTGCAACTGACAAATACCCTAAACCTTCCTCTGTGTTTGGTTGTATGACTCAAGCTTTCGCATGTTAGCATGTTTGGTACTTCTACAATAAAATGCAAATGTTTTTCCAGTTTTAGGCAAGTGAGTGGCAGGCTTTTGTATTGGTCAGCATGCTCTGGACATTACACGCCGACATTAACTGCTTGAAGATGCAATTGTTGATATTCAGACAATTTCTTGCCTTTTCACATTGAACTTTACGGGAAATTCAAAAAGATGGCTTCATTATTTTACATTTTTGTCCATGTAAAATAATCCTCAAATTTGGAAATTTATGGCAGAAATTCTCAGTTTTTTAAAAGCATTTTATATAAGAAACCTGATTTACAGGACAAAATCAATGTTTTTAATTGTACTCAAACAAAAACATGCCTTAAAATTATTAGCTTGAATAATTGCAAATTTCCCATTTGCGAGAGAATATGTAAATTTGAGCAAAGGTACATATCTTGTTCAATGATAACCACTGCATGCTTATGGCTTTGGACTCAATTCTGGTTTTTGGCTCACATTCATAAAGCAACACTTGTGTTTGCATCTCATATTGATGGATCTGCTATTCCTCAGAGAGGGAGAAGCAACATGAGTGCATGGAAAGAAACAGCTGCAGATCACTTGGCAGGTCCTGTTCACGGTTTTGTCAGACGTTCCTAGTCAGATTAAATCTCAGCTGCAAAGAACCACCAGAATGGTTTCATTTTGAAAATGTTTATCTGCATGCAACGTTTAGGTGGATTTCGCGTCCCTTCACTTTGCCAGCTGCAATCATCTCAAGGGCCTTTCTCATCACATCGCATGGAAAACGGATTTACTTTCAGGACATTATGCATATAACGTGTCTTAGAGAGTTTTTAGTGTTGAAATATCAATGAAAGTGTGATGTAGCTGAGAAAATATGTCAGTTCTTTAGAGAATCATGAACAGATATGCTTCTTCTCTGAAGCAGTATAACAACTTGTATGCAAGTAAATGACAAGATCATAAGCAAAAACCCACCCTTATTGAAGCTTGTTTCATATTACTGGAAATATTCAAAGTGATGCAGGCATAAGGCAATTATCATAAAACATGAATTACAGCTTTAAAAGAGATTATTTTAACAAAATTTAAACTTACTCTATATGTCTTTCAACAGGCACTCTAAACACTATTTTGCTTTTAAAAATGTAATGCAATTACAATCACATTATGGTTCATAGATATATTTTGATCTATTTTCTAGGATGCATACACTCCAAATACAAAATATTCTGATACTGCGGTGAAGCTGTAGCCTGTTTTGGACCACCCAATAAATTAAAGTGACTACTTTCAGACTTTAATTAATTTAATGTGTAGTATTTGTGAAATTTGTTTAAAACATTTTATAATAATGCTTGTTTTCTGTTTGTTGGGACATGCTTTGTATTGTCAGAGAATTATTGCCTCATTTTTCCTCTTCGTTTCCTGTCCAAACTTTTGTAAAGCAGCATTCCCCATTTTTCTCACTATAACAGAAATAATGCACAATTTGTTTTGGAATTTTTACAGTTAGGTTTGCTCTTTGAGAAATGCCCAAACTCTGTATAACATAAGAACGGTTATGTTACTGCAAAAGAACCTCCCCCCCCAAAAAACCCCAACAAAACTGTGATCTGAAGCCTGTTTGTTATTGCTCTTCCTCAGTCATGTACATCTGATTATGTCAATTTTATTAGTCCAAAAACCACAGACTGGACACAAAGAGAAAGCCTTCAGTGAAAACAGCTTGACACAAACACAACATAGTGACTGTTTCCTGTGGCAGACTTCTGCTATGTTTCACATAGACTCAAACAAATAATGTGCTGCGTCACTAAAGCACTGCGGGACCCACAAACGCTGGTGGTTCCCCTGCAGTGTGAGGGAGCAGCGATGGAGGGAGGGAGAGAGGCGAGTGCTGCAGCAGCAGAACAACATTTAACCCGAATGAGGACTTAAGCGACAGAACATCTGCTTTAAATCGGGTTGACAGCCATGGTAAGTTGAAAATGACTTCTGTACTCTGTAAGTATGGCTGAGCTCTGCAGCTCTGCACACTGCATGACTGTACAACTGCTAGGATGATCTCTGGAATAACCTCAAGAGGAATGATGCTGCAGGGTTGTTTGCAATGTGCAAGGTGCATGCAAAATGGCAAAATTAGTACATTTGCCACTGAGGCCTCCGGTCATGTTAAGTCTTCATATGCCGCAGCAGCGCTTCAGTAAAGGAGAAAAACAGTCAGTTGCACTGGACCCACTTGGCACTGCTTTTGTTGTGGTGATGAATTTATCCCCTCAGGACCTGCATGAGAAACCAAACAGTGGACCTGAGCGTGTGTTCTCAGTTGTGTTTCGCAGAATGCCTCTCTCTCCCATGCAAGAATTAATAGTTTAATATGATGCAGCACCTTTACTAGCTTTATGTGCTGAGTCAAGCTGTACACTTGTCTGCAACTGCAGAGCTCTGTGCATCCAAAGCAATGACAGTTAGTGAGCATTTTAGTAAAATGAGCTGAAAGCACCCGTTTAACTAATAGAAGCTTACTGCAAAGTAGTCACGTTGTTCCCTTTTTGATAAAATGCATTATTAAAGTAAAATGACAGGTGTAATTTTAGGGAAAAAAACAACATGCAGTTATAATCATGATACAAAGAAAATGCATCCTCTTTCATGTTAAACAAGAGCTGTTCTTCACCAGATTATAAAACAATTAGAATCTAATCTTATGTACTTTGTGTCATTATTTATAAAAACAAACAAAAAAATAATAAAGCCAAAGAGAATGGGTTGTGAGAACCAAAGTATATTTGTCCATTTGTTGGATTTAAGCAGGAAAATAGTTGCCAGTTGCTGCATACTAAAAAGCAGAAAACAAAAAAGAAAAAGAAAAAGTTTTGGTTGGTTGCTGTCATGAAGCAAGCAGACGTGGTTTAACAAAATGTAAAGAATCAAAGACCTTAGATAAATAACCACCACTTTACATGAGACTGGAAAGGATTTTCTACACAATCTGTCCACCTAACAACAATAAGAAAGTTATTTTCTCAACAGGAAGACATTTAAAACTGTTTCCTTTTTTTGCAGGTGTATACATCCCTGCAAAGAACTCAAGTGCTTGGGTTTGGAAGGAGGATTGCAATTAGGGTTGAAAGGGGGAGGGTGGACCCTAATTCTGACCTTTCTTACAACACACCTTATAAGCCTCATACTCATTCCGACCCCAACTCCAACCCTTATTCCAAACCTCATCCAGACATAGTTCCAATCCTAGTTCCAACCCTCCTTCCAACCCCTATTACAACTCTATTTCGACCCCTCTATGTGGCCCTAATTTCAATTTTCCAAATTTCTTCACAGCGATGTGAAATATTGAAAAAGTCCTTCAGAAAACATCAGTTTGAAGTTATTGTTGCTGAATTTGGGTCTACAATCTACTAAAATATGAGGTGCACTTAGCTTTTCTACAGAATTTTCTTTATTTCATAAATGAGTTATCAGTGTCAGATGTTTGTGTATTACTGGGTTCATATGTGTTGGTGCAGATGCCAGTTCCCCCGTTGATCGTTTGTTTTCTAATTGGAAATTAAAGGGACGAGTTGTTTTTATGCCCCAACATTTTAGAGATTTCCAGTTCTCCCTGGCATTTGTTATAAAAGATAGAAGGGTAAAATCTTTGTCTGCTTCTTCTTTTTTTTTTAAACAAAGCTCTGTTTAAAATCAAACACAGTTAAAACAACTAATCCTCTAATCCCGTTTCCTCTGTACACATACAGGCAGTTCTTTTTTAAATCTTTCAAAGAGTTTCAGCATTAATGCAAAGGTTCAACCACAGACTATGTTTTTGAGATCATTTATATCTTTAATAAATGCTTCTGTGACATATCCCGCAGCTTAACTCTTTTTAGGTCTACTTTATGGTTTTTCCTTCTTAGGTAAGGCTGTGATGCTGATTTTTAATGTGCTCTCCTTTTGCAGTCCTCAAAGCAACGTCAGCTTCAGTTCTTTGGTGAAATGTCCTTTGTAATCTTCATCTTGACTTCTGCCCTCTCTGTGTCGTCCCTGCCCGAGGATCTGATGGAATCCAGGAGACGAGTGGTGCACGTGCTCGGTAATGATACCTCCACGTGTCTAACAGCAGCAAGTCTGATTTGAGTCTGATACGCGCTCAATTAACATTGGAGAATGCCTGGAACATTTTGTAAAAACTTTTACATTTCCAAAAGGCCTGTTCAGGTTCAACAACCTCTGCACAAAGTCGACTTAGTTATGCTTTTATCCCTTGAAGATGTTTCAAACTTCTCATTTTTGAAGCATAATATATTAGCTAACCATAAAGACAAAGCGAAGCGACACAAAATTTTCTTATAATCTAACCAAAAAAAGATTGAGCTTTTTTGTATGTTTAAAACAGTCCTCGACACTTTCATGGCAGACTCACAAGTTTGAGAAGAACAACAAGCAGGGACGGGTCTAATTGCTATTATGGCATGGATAATTGTAGATGCCGTTATCTGGGTGTCATGTAGCAAAAAGCCTTTTGCAGCTCTGAATTAAACATTTATATGTTTATGCCACAAGTCAAGTCAACATCTGCCAAAAGAAATAATTATACTTGCCTGCTATTAGGTTCAATGTACAGTGAGTCATGTTGTGTAAGAGTTTAGGCAACTGTGATCTTCTGTGGCCTTCGGTATTTTAGGCAACGTCATGTGTGGCAAGGTTGAGCATCTGCTGTCATGGGACTAAATATCACATTGGCATGAAAAATACAAGTTCACAACACTTGTAATGGTAACAATTATTGCACTCCAAACAGTTCTTTGTGATATGAATTTTGAATACAGTGATATTGCGATGGGGATATGTTCGTGACATATTGTGCAGCTTTAATGGTACCTCACCAATGTTGCTGAAATGGGTTTCTTTACCAATCCTAAGCTGGTCTCAAATGAGGACTCATTGTAAAGCCAGGCCCTGTTAGCAAGAATTGAACCTCGGGGAAAAAAATGACATGATGGCCCACAAACATACTTTTGAAATGTGAGTGATGTGCATAAAAGTGTCAAAGGTCATTTGAACTGATGATCAGAAAGCTTCACATAGCAGTTCTGTGTCAAAAAGCCTAAAAGAATCTATGAGATTTTACTACATAAATGCAAGTGTTTCATTTAAAATGCCGTTTGTTTACGGTGAGCTTCGTCCTCTTCCTTCCTCCAGAGGATGAGACTGGAGCTGTGATTGTGCAGACAGCCCCGGGTAAGGTGGTGACACATCGGGGTGGCTCCATCACGCTGCCCTGCAGATTTCGTCATGAGCCGGAGAACACAGATCCCGCTCGCATCCGGATCAAATGGACCAAAGTGACAGACGCCCTGCAGTTTGAGGACGTCTTTGTTGCACTCGGAAAGTAAATTCAGCGTCCTTCTTTCTAAATTTCCATGTATTTTTTGCTGTTAGAAAAGCTTTTAATCTTCAAACAGCATCAAGCGATGACGTAGGATTTAACGAGATGATTGTGACTCCTGACACATTTTTTTCAAGCAGTAATAAATGCCAAGCAGAGTTCACTCTGAAAGAGCTGGAATATTGCACTCGATCTTGCTGCTTCCCCCAGGCAGCAGCGTGTGTTTGGCTCATACCGGGGACGTGTGTTTCTGGAGCGGGCAGGACCAGGTGATGCCTCAGTGATCATCCAAAATGTCACCCTGGAGGACTACGGGCGCTACGAGTGTGAGGTCACTAATGACATGGAGGATGATACGGGATTCGTCAACCTTGACTTAGAAGGTCAGGAATCGGTTCCGCCTCCTGCTGACATTTTTCCATCTATAAACATTTTCAGCTAATGAAGATTCATAATCTTGGCAGCCTTTCACTCCAACACCATTTCTGTTTGGGTCGCCTGCAGGAGTGGTCTTCCCCTACTACCCCCGCGACGGGCGCTACAAGCTGAACTACCACGAGGCAGAGGATGCCTGCAAACATCAGGACGCCATTCTGGCCTCTCATTCTCAGCTGCACAAAGTGAGTTCAAACTATGGTGTTTGTTCTGTTTTGGGAATAAGTTTTGATTGGGATGGTATGACATTTAGCTGGACAGCCGAGCCAACATCTAGCTGTTTTTAGGGAGTAAAACTGGATTTTTAGAAACTTTATTTTGCAGCTAATGAGGATAAGAATGTTTAAATCTTTCTAAGATCTGGGTGGCGATTGTTGATTCTACCCAATGGTTGTCATTCATCAGGATCTTGGCTTATCAATAACCTAAAGCAAGACTATTCCACTACAGATGTTTTATAATAACATAGTTAATCCATTGTGCTATAAAAGGGCACCATATGCCTGGAAAATACGTAATACAGCCCATTTAAATCCCTCTGGAAGCCGTTCTGCAGGGGATCTAACTGAAATTGAAATGCTGTTCTTTCCTTGTAATTATAGTTATTCACAGTAAAATATAAATGTAAAACAAGTAAGCGCAAACTAAGAGCTAAGACTAAAAAGCTACAGGAAAAATCGGCATAACTTCTATCAAAAGAGAACTGATGGCATGTATTTCTGCCTTTGTTTGTACACATTTTCAGCCAGAAATTTCCAGAGTAGTCTGACATGAAAAGATGGCAACCCCTATGCTCTTTACTTAGCATTTTATATGCGTTCATGAAGAACAGGAAGACATGTACAGTATATGAGGAAGTCTTCCCTGCATCTGGCGGGGTTTGCTGTGATGTCTGGACAGCCTGGTAGATCAAACATGCAGTGCTTTCTTTGGGATTTTATCCTTAAAAAGCACGTCTTTGTCACTCATGTGTGCTCTGGAGCAGAGATGATGGCCAACTTGAGTGTTTTGTTCTTGACACAAGCTGGTCAGATCAGCCTTCATCTTGTCGCCTGACAAAACCCTGCACACATTGGGACCGTCCTTCCATGTTCATGTTATCTTTGGCTCAATATTGGACTAAAACTTTTAGGCTTTTCTGTTTTTTCTCTTATTTTTACTCAAAAACTCTTCCATGAAAGTGTCAAGTGAGAGGATAAATTTGTCACAGTCCTGTGTGAGAGACCTACATTATGTCTATCACTGAAGGATGCAGTGAGATATTTGACTGACACTACATGGTGCTGCCTTGTGCACACCAATCATCCCACTACGGCAATCTTACAACAAGTAGCAAAGTGTGGTGCCCACTGCACCTTGCAGGTTCTGCCGGTGTTGATGTGGAGTTTTTATTGTCGCCTATATGCCAAGGAAATGGATTAACATCTAAAGCAAAAACCATCTTCGGTGTCAGAGTTTACGCATAGCTACCTGTAGCATCTGTTGTGTTAATGTCTCTTTTTTACCTTGCAAGGATTGCAGGTCTGCCATACAAGGCTTTGGTCTGTTTAAGTGTAAGAGTAATGGAGTTATGACAGAGGCAATCAATTCTATCCCCTCTATTGGTTCTAATGTCTTTAATCCTTCACTTTGGCCGCTGGCTCACATTGTGCTCCTCAACAGGCCTGGTTGGAAGGACTGGACTGGTGTAATGCTGGATGGCTGGAGGACGGCTCAGTCCAGTATCCCATCTCCAATCCCAGAGACCAGTGTGGCCGCAAGGACAACCCGGCTGGTGTTCGCAACTATGGCTACAGGCACAAGGAGGATGAGCGCTATGACGCCTTCTGCTTCACTTCTAAGCTAAATGGTGAGATGAAACAGTGAGAAACTACAGATGCGTGCACACGCCTTTACACTTGGCAGCCCAACGGTTTGATCACACAGTTTCAGTGTGGTTGCCGGAACTGGTATCTGTGGCTACGCTTGACTGGGGGAGAACAATGCTTTGTCAGAAACGGCATTGTAAAAGCGTCACTGTAAAGAAGAAGTGCGGTTTGATGATGGGGGAACTGAGGCTTAATTTGATTTGATCTCCGACTGTGATCTTGGACGCCTGAGGCTGCTAGATTTAAATCAGACTCTGAGTACTCAGTCCTGTAAGGGACACAGTGTCCTCTGGGTGCAAAGCGTTGCCTTTCATCTCCCAGAGCTTTAATTTACATCACATACCCAAACAGAGTCTGAGCACGGTCCTTTCAGGTTCATACACCCAAACAGAGTTTGAACAGCCAAACACTGGGTTCATGTTTGCTCAGTCAAAGGCATGCACACTCCCATGGGGGTGTTTAAACGTGACATGACCCAAATGTATGACAAGAAATTTGATTGTTGCTGGCTTTGTGGAGATACAGAAAATATTTAAGCATATTTTACTGTAATCTTCATTTAGACGATGAAATTATATTCTTGCAAAGTTAGATGCAAGTCATTATGTTTGTTAAAAGGCATTAGTTATGATCTGGATTATGAAAAGCTTTAAGACGTCGAGTGAACCAGACGTATCTTAGCGTGGAACAGGTAAACAAATAAAATTTTTAATTTTAAAATTATGAATCCAACTTAATTTTTTTTTTTTGGTATGGATTAAGCATACAGTGCCTTTCTAAAGGATTAAAACCATCCCTACATGATGAGAGTGCAGTGGGAATGGTATTGACCTCTGTGGGTCTCCTGGGTTTTCTCCTTGACCGTTGTGTGGTCCACAATGTGTCTCCTGTCCATATTTGCCCCCGGACTGCTGTGGTTTTATCCATGTCAGCAGCCCTGGGGGACTGCTCCCAGATTGTTTTGGATGTACCCCCTGCAACCCCTTCATCGTCCTTTCTCCACAACTTAATTACAGATAACCTCGACCTCCACATCTGTGCCCCCTTTCACACACCTACTGAGATACTCACAGGGACTCTAAAAGGGTTCTCCCAACCCATTTTTGGATTTTTGCTCTCTGTCCTTGACATACAGCCTGCACTGCCTTTTATTTTATAAAGTCAACTGGATCAGGATGAATATCCTATTTTCCCCCTTTTATAAAGCAAATCTACCACTGACACAGCAAGGTAATCGATCATGCCGTTCAGTTTGCCTAAGCTGAGTCGTAAAGATCTCAGAGGTTTGTTAGAGAACATTGATCAACAAGAGCATTATGAAAACCAAGCAACAGTAGGGAGACAGGGTAGATTAGAGATAGTAGTGCTGGAAATGAAGGGAGGGCAATAAAACATTTATCCTAAGCTTTTAACATCCTTTAGGGCATAGTTTGTTATTTGAAAATAGAAAGAGTATGGCAGCTCCAGACCTACCAAGACATCATTTTCTACCCAAACTAGGAAAGGAGGGCATTAATCAGAGAGAAAAACGAGGAGCTAGTGAAAGATTGTGTTGATCATGTCATACTCCTTGGATACTTTCCGTCATGAGTTGGTGGTGTGAGGTGGTGAGTCAGACGAGATGGAACCAGGTATAGCAGGAAAATTATATTTTAATGATGAAAATAGTCCAACATAGCTAATCCACAAAATCAGGCAGCATGACTGAGCAGAAGCCAGGGCTCAACGCCGCTAGCAACTGATTAAATGAATGGACACCAAGAAGGACTGAGCGCACATTAGACAAGGACCCGACAAGGAACAAGGAACACAGGTGGAGTTAAATACACAGAGGGTAATCAAGGAAACGAGACACACCAGGGAACAATCAAGGGGAGGACAGGACAACGAAGAGACTCAAGGACACAGAAACTTGAAATAAATACACAGAAAAACACAGATCATGACACTTTCTTTGGTCTAAACAGGGAAACTGGTGGCAGTTTATGGCTGAGTTTGTAAAGGAACAAAAATAACATTTGGACCTCTAAAAGTTCACAGCTGGTAGAAACATGTTCTGAATTGGTGCAGTTGTAATCACAGTTGTTTCTAAAATATAGGAAATTCAAATTCAGTTTAAAAATATTTTATTACTCCCAAAGGGAAATTAGATGTTACTGGAACTCATATTATCCAAATGTTCTTCAAAACGAGTTGTTGTTGAGTAAAAATGCATGACACGCGTCTTAGATTTTTATTTGGCAAAATGCACAACAATGCACTGCTTGGAACTGATCCATCACACACAATTTCCATAAAATACATTGAAGTCTGTTGCTACAACATGACAAATCGTGAAAAAGCTTAAAGGGGAAATTATCATTTGTGCTTCCTAAAATGTTTAACTTTAACAGTTTTAAAAACATAATTTCTGCTCTGAAAAAAAGAAACATGAATTCATGTTTATATGTTTTGACCTATATTGAGGATTGAAAACATTCATTAAAAAAAAAATAGTTCAAACTAAGATAAAAGTTTCTTATAGGCTTCATAATTGGCGTTCAGAAGGAGCATCCATGTTTTTCCTCGGACAGAAAAAGCTGATTTGACAGGAAGCTGACATAACTGCTCATTGCTTCCCATGTGTGTTAATTACTGCGGACAGTCTGTTGCAGGCAGGAGGTTTCAGCGGTGGCCCAGTCAGATACTGTATCTCAGTCCAGCTGGAAGGCGTTTTACTGAAAGTCCCCTGGGGAAATATGAGACAATATTCTGCCACTCTAATAGTCAGCAGTCACATAAACAAGCAGAAAATCCATAGCTGAGCCACGAGTGAAGCTGAGGCTGCTGACGTGATCTTTATGGTCAGATTTGGGGTGAATCTTAAGGTTTTATTTTTGAAGAATTTTTTTCCTGTAATTTCATTTTAAAAGTCTCTTTTTTATTTTATTTATTTTTTGCTGGCACCACCCTGTCACGGTGGCCATTTTCAGTTGATGGTTAGGCAACTTCTGAGGCCAGTTGGTTGCTCTAAGTTTTATTTGGGGTTATCTCACTTCCCAGTGTTATAGTTTTAAAATATTCCACTTATTTACTGCTTTATGCTTTTTTTTTTGTCACGCAAAATCCAAATAAGATACGGTGCAACTTGTTTACAGGGCAAAATGTAAACAGGTAATTATTAATCTACTGGCAACCCACTGTGTTCAAATCTCTAAACAAAACCAGGCATAGGGGAACAAAATCTGTCCCCAGGCTCAACTAATCTCATTTTAATCGGTATGATTTATTCACGTTTTGTCTCTTTAATACATGGATTGTGTTTCATCCACATTTTCACATGTTTACACAACCTCTCCATTTCTTAATGTACCTTTAGGCAAAGTGTACTTCCTCAAACGCTTCAAGAAAGTGAACTACGCCGAGGCTGTGAAGGCCTGCATTCGAGATGGATCGGCTGTGGCCAAAGTGGGTCAGCTCTACGCAGCATGGAAGTTCCAGCTGCTGGACCGCTGCGAAGCAGGGTGGCTGGAAGACGGCAGCATTCGGTACCCCATCGTCAACCCTCGCTCTCGTTGCGGAGGCTCCCACCCAGGGGTCCGACACTTGGGCTTCCCTGACCAAAAGTTCAGGCTGTACGGGGTCTACTGTTTCCGCAAGTACATGGATGAAACAGCAGGTGGTACCAAAGTGACAAAACCCCTGAAAGAAAGTTTGGTAAAACGGAAGAGCAGCAACAGCATCCCAGTGAATGCCACAAACGCTATTTAAAGCTGACAGCCTGGGAGCCGAGGGGCGTACAATTATAGATTTGACTGCAATCGCTCAGTGTCCATTCACTGCTTTTAGAGTTAAACACCCACCAACATGATGTAGTCATCTGCTGATTTGCCAGAGCGAAAGACGGGGGCCGTGCAAAATTAATGGTGACGTCTTTATTAAGGCGATTTCCCTTTTGTCTGCAGTCAGTTGATTATCTTAGGGAGCGTGTCAGCACAGATCTGTCATCTGGAAAATTGTAAGATTAAATAGCAGCTTAATCGTCAGTCAGGCACACATCAAAATCAAGCAATCGACTGAGTATAGTTGTTTACGTGATATTTTTGAGTCAGGGGCTTTAAGTCTAAGTTGGAGCCTTGATGCCAGGGTGAAAACGTGAACGACCTGAACATCGTTGAGAAGTTCATGTTTACAGTGCCTGTGCTTCACATTCGGGTGGCAAGTGTCCTGCAATCTCATCTTTTAGAACTAAGTGAAGTAAATATTGCACTAGCACAATGATAGTTGCACTTCAGATTTAAAGAGCTCAATTTTATAAACACGTCCTAGTTACAGATCAAGCGTGCATGACGTTTATGGCTGAGAGCTGCTGCTGGGGCTGAATTTGCAATAATTTTGAAGTACATAATAGTCATTTACACTCCAAAGGTCAAAGGTAAGACTATGTGCATTAACAGCATATGCTTGCAAATTTGTTTATGGCGCTCGATAAGAAAATAAAAAGTCCTGAATTTGTTTACTTGATCAAGAGCTGGTCTTGCCTCATTTTGTGTCTGTGGAAACAAAATAATGCATGGGTGACATTTTTTTTTTTTTGTGTGTATCTTTTTTCATAAAAAATAGACATCTGAATGCATCAATAACTAGGGGTTGCTACTACAGGAAGTATTGCAAATAAGCAGAAGATTTTTATCCAAGAAAGTTTCCGTTTTTTTCTATTCTCCACACATTAAGGTAAACTATTAGCCATTCACATTGTCACTTTTGTTACAGGTACCATAACACTAAACATGACAATTATTATGCAAAAAAGGTTATAGGGCTTTTTTTATAATCAGCCATCTTTTAATGTCTCTCTCTTGATGAACAGCATTGATCAAAACATGCTGTGTTTTTGTTTGTGACCAACTCCATAACACTGCTTCGAAATCCAGCTGCTTTAATTCATTGCATCCTGATTCCGAGGTGACTGTCGGAAATAAAACCTTAAGCTGTAATGAAAGCGGTGCAGTCTACTACGATTCATCAGAAGAATACACTGATGATCACCAGAGGTAATTTGACTAATTAACGAGAGTTGATGGAAAAAAAACATACTAAAAGACATAAATCAGTAAAATGATTTGGTGAGGCTGATGTAAATGTTTGAGTATGAGTAACTTGTGGCTCTCTGATTGACGTGTTGTGATGTTTGCCAGTGATTGTGTGATTACTGAGCTGCAAAGACAGCACTGAAAGAGTGGGAGCTGCTGGTTTCTTGCCAATACAGAAGAACAAAACTGTTCTGTTGTCATAGCAACTGCCTGCACAAAACACAGTGAAGTTCACGGAAAGTCAAGAAGAATGACATTACCAACGATGGTGATGAGTTTAAGACGGGAGAAAAAAATGCTGCTTAGTGTGTTAATCTCTGATTATTAAACAGGAACGAACCTTGATTATAAAATCTGGTGGCATTGATAATTTTTTTTCCTCCCACTCTTCACACAGCAGTATGAAAATAAAGTCTGAACCATTAAATGAATGAACAGCAAATTTTCATTGATAAATGATGCATTTAAAATCTGTGAAGGATTTACATCAGTATAGAAAAAAAGGCAGATTGCTGCGCCATTCATAATACGTTTTTGACATTTAAAGTGCAAAAGTTACATCAACAATGTAACTTGATCTGCAAAGGTTTTGCCTGCCAACTTATTGCCAAGTAGATATGTGAAGAGTACAATGTTCTTGTGGTGGTACTGAGGATAAGACGTAGCTACATAGCTTATGGCAGCAAATTAGCAAACAAATAAACAGTTCCACTGAGTGAAAACCTTTTCCTTAAACGAGTAGAATATTAGAGTTCACATTAATTTAAATGCTATTTTGTAATTGTATGAATTTCTTTTTTTTAATCTATTTTATAGTGTCTCACAAAAACATTCACACCTTTTGAAATTGTTTAAACGTTTTGTTTAATTTACAAACTAGTAGGGGTTTCTCTAGATTCTTGTTCTGCTTAAACTCGATGATACTTTCTGAGTTTGTTCTAGATTTGTAAAATAACAGGAGTTTCTCTAGGTGAGGGAACTTATGCTTGCTATCAGTACGTTACAGAGCATAGCCGGAGCATAACACGATGTCGCATTTCTGACAATGAAAGGAAAAGGGATTCGGATGGGATCAATAGCCAGAGAGAAGAAGAAGAGGAAGAGGAAGAGGAGAAAGGCTGCATGGCGGAGCAGTTAGGAGGCAAACAGAGTCTCACAACGACCGAGGCTGGGCAAAGGGTGCAGCCAAATGTTGGGAGAACAACTGTGTCCTCATTGACACAATTATTTAGGATTGTGAGAAAATGACTGGCTTTGCAGGTAACTCATTGTGTTTTGTTACTTGTAAAAAAAATAATTTTGAGTAATATTTTGCTAATGTTGAGGATAATTTAAGAAATGAAAGAAAGCTTTAAGAGGTTTGCTACAAGCCAGGAGAAGGACACAACAACCATACAGTCAGATGAGACCCAACAGGAATTCAAAACACATACTGTGTATTCCCCCCACACCTCACTCCTCTACTCATATTCAGATTGCTATTATTTATCAGATGCCACATTTTACTCATTACAGCTGCTTCTTTCTAGGATTTTTCTCTTAAAATGATGTCACCTGCGCCCCCCAGGAATCCATCCTTGGCTGCTGTTTTCTGACAGCCACAACCTTTCAGCCTGTTTATCTGCTCCGCTTCATTCATTTTCCTCCTGAAAAGCTCCAAAAGCCCCTCGCTGTTTGTACTCACTCCATCTGTTTCTGCCCTCGGGTTCCTCTCCATTACCTGTAATACCAGCATACTAATTAGTTCAGCAGCAGCAGAATTTGAACACATCTTGAATTAATGTGCACAGGCAGCAGAGAAGTAGGCTAAAAGAACGACTGAACAAGTTAAATGAGGCAAAACAAACCATCATTGTCAGTAATATGGTTTATCAGCTCTGTCATTCGCTGTGCCACTCATTATTTATATGAGCGCCATTGTTTTGTCTGTTTCTCAGTGATTGGCCACTTGGGAAATTTAAAGGCCTATAAAAACATGTAAGAAGAAACAAAGGATTTGTCTTTGGTTAAATAAAACTTGCGTAAATGCCTATTGTGGATCTGGAGAAGGTGATTCCACAAGGGATTTTGCGTTGGGATGATTCACAGGTGACCCCGACCTTGTAGCTGTTTGAACCTCTTGACCCCAACTCTGCTGTTCGTATTCATGACCAGTTCTTTGGACTTTCAGTGTGCGCCGGAGTGGTTTACAGCTGAGCTCTACTCAGCTAAGTAGAGCTCTACACTCTACTTAGCTGATTGTAGAGCTAAGTAGAAGGTTTCGTACAGGTAGAAAACAATGGATGGATGGAGGGTAGAATGTTGGGAACCCATTGGGAATCATTCTAATATTCAAATCTGGAGGATGTTTTGTAATTTGCCTGACCCCATGATTTACTTACAGACTACATACTTTGGATGACAAAAGCTACCTACTCGACATCATTCACATCTGCATCACATCATTAGATCACATTAGGATGCCACATTGTTAAGACCGAGCGTACAAGTAAACCAAACGCCATTAGCTCATTGTGGGACACAGCTAAAGAAATGACTCTGCCCCCTAAACGATCTCCATTAGCGTCTTATGCATTCTGTGTGTAGTTCAGCCGCAGTAAGCTGCTGCTGATAGATATTATGCATGGGAAGAAATGGGTTTGTGTGACAGGCAATTAGCCAATTTGTGAGGGGTTTCTCTAGTGTCAGGGGTGCATGAAGCAGGCGTTCGTGTTGAGTTAATTGAAAGTGGTAACCATCCTAATGGAGTGTGCTGGGCTAAATAATGGGAAGAGTTTTGACCTGATATCCATGGATAAGGAGTGTAGCTTACTTTCATCATAATACGGGCCATCTATTTTTCCTCTGGGTACTGTCTTTAGCAGCAAGCTGTCACTCAAACATTTAGTTCAAAAGTGGATTTGGTTTTAATTCCCTGGAAAAGGAAGAGGTAAATCAAGAGTTTTAGCGTGGTAAGGCAAGTTTATAGCATAGCGTCTAAAAGGAAGCAGAGACCCACTGGAGAAGAGGAAGTGTAGAGGAGAGATTGCATGGACGAAGAGAAAGATTTGTTTGGAAAATATGAGGCAGAACGATAAAAAAAAAGGGAGAAGAGGCAAAGAAGTCTCTGAAATTCAGAACTGAGGCAGCCGCAAGAAGACCTGGCTATCTAACCACTGACAGGCCCTAGAAATTGGTTGGTCAGCAAGCTATTGTGGCTCTGTTAAGAAAATATGAAACTGAATAAATTCAGGAGTGCACAGACCACCAAACTTTATCGTCTTTTAGTCACAAGAAAAAGTTACAGCTTAGCACTTGGCCTCTGTTCACGTTTCTCTTTTATTAAACTTGAAGCTGCCTGAGGCCTACATTTGAGAAAAGTTTGTGCTATTTAGACGTGGAAACACTTTGAGTCATTCAATTTAAAACAGATCATTAGAACCACGACAACACATCAGAATATAATTAATTGATCTATTGATAGATAAATGGATAGAGAGGTCTTAACATAGCAAAATGCTTTCATTTATCTTTGTCAACACATGGATATCTTGTTGATTTCATGCCTCCACATCTCCATCTTTAAATATGCAAGTTTATGCTGCTGCCTTTACCAATTATGGATGATGAGAGGCACCAGGCTGACTGAAACACAAAATGTAAAATGTAAAATGAATTAGGAATGTTCGAGCTTACTGAAAACCTCAGCTTCTGAGTTGGAAAGGTTTCCCATCAAAATTTTTAAAAAAATGTGGATTTGGCATAATATCCTCATAATAATCTACTTTTCTGCTTCTGATTATGTAAACTATGTGCTCCATGGTTTACATGATCAGAATCAGAATCAACTTTGTTGGCCAATTTTGTGCAAAGAACAAAGCGTTTGACTTTGGTAATTTAACTTAATGATAATACTGTGATTGCAGACTTCATTTCATCTGTTCGTCTCATTGTCAATATACGTCAAAGTCATTTACAGCATCTCAATTATGCTATTTTACTCTGACTTTTAAAATCACCCCTTTGTTTTTATTTCACTTTTGTGAAATTGCACAATTAATCTTTTTTCTTTGCAGCAAAGTCTGCAGATGTTCTTTTTTTTTTTTTTTTTTTTTTTTTTTTTACATAAGATAAAAACACATTCATCAGTAATGAATGCACCAACTGTGGCACAGAAAAGAAACATAATCGACAGTAATCATTTCCAGCAAGTTATTCATTTACTTTTTAATGTTATTCAAAAGTAGTTTTGAGAATTATTGCTAGTGCGACTTTGATGAAAACAGCCTTATTACTTTCAGTTTTATAGTGCTGAGCTCTACTGTACATCTGTCTGACATTACTTTTACTGCAAATTAAAACACTTAAGCCACTGGATACTTGCCACCAAAAAGTTGCTGTTATGACAATTTTATTTTAACTTGTTAATCACAAGTCAATTTACTTAAAGACATATAAAAAAAAAAAGGTTGTTTCTGCCCAAAATGCAAATAATAGACACAACTGCGCGGGAGCAAAATCAGGACGGGAACAAATCAAGTCGGCTACCTTTCGCCACTCATGACAAGCTTGCAAAAACCAACTCAGCCAAGCCAAATCTGCAGATCATCAGATGGGGTCATAAAACGAGACACTGAGCAGTGCACACACAGCTGGAAGAGCAGGATGCTGGTCCGGTGGTGTGTGAATGACCTGGCTGAGTCTGAAGCTTTTTCTGGCTTTGCTCTTTGTCTGATTCCTGCACACAAAGGCACATCACTATATAAAAAAACAAAACAAGCCAGTAATGAGATGATGCTCCACCATCTGCAGTCGTTAAGATGGGTGCAAATGCAGATTCATGGGTGAAGCTATTCAACAACCTGACTGCAATAAAGATTAGGAAGATAAACAGAAGTAGGAAGCAGATTGTCTGTTTGGATCTGGATACTTAGATTTGTGCAAGTCTCTGGGTGTTTCTCTTTCTTTTCTTTTTTTTTGAGTGCAGCCTTCAAGAGATTAAAAACAGAACTTATTGAGGTGTTGGCAGAGAGCGACTGTCAGGCGCTAAAGCCAATGTTGATTATAATAATCTTCTTGAACTTTGGCAGCACCATTAGGCAATAATGTAGGATAATACCAGCGATCCACATTGATTCGCCACGCCTGCCAGATGAGCCCGATATTGATCCAAGAACAAGGTTATGAAAACAGTCTTTCCAGCTACTCCTCCCCGACTTACACAACAAGAAGCACTGCACGCTTTGGGTATTTAAGCATATATTTGCATTGTGTGTTGTGAGAAAATTCAGTTGGAAAGAGCGATTCAAAAAATCTCTAACAGCGATGCTCTGCAGGGGTTTCTGTTGCATGCTGCTCCTAAATGTGATTACAATGCCTTACATGTATGAATACTTCTCATTTCCCACATTTTGTACTATTACAACCACACACAGTATAGTTTGTTTGGATGTTATTCAACAGATCAACTCTCAACAATGTAAGACACCGTATTTCTTATTTGTTTTCTGCATTGTGTTAACATGTACAGGTCTGCCTCTATCAGTTCTGATCTTTCTTTTTATGGTTGAAGAAAGATATTTTTGAAACTTTTAAATATCATTTAAATATATATATATATATATATATATATTTTATTTGGACAGGAGCCATGAACCTTAAACATGATCAGTTTTTTGTAATTTGCAGGACTAGAAGAAAAATCTGTCACTGAGGCAACAAAGTTGGATTTAGTCCAGGGATCCAAAGTCTGTCAATTACAGTCCTGTCTAGCATATAAAAATAAAAAAATTATAACATACCAAAAACACAGATTTTTTTTTTTTGTAGCTGACAAAATGTGGAAAAGTTCAAAGTGTAGGCATAATTTTGCAGCGTGCATTTCATTTCCTACGGTGACAAAATCCAGTTGGAAAACGTTTGATTCTGCAGAGGTCTGCTCCGCGATTCGGTCCTGAATGTGAGTGGCTGTGACACGTCTTTCGTGTAGCTGCAGAGCAGCAGAGGATAGAGCTGAAGGTCATTTCGAAAGGGAGCGATTGAGAGAAAATTCCCGTTAAGCAACGCTAATGAGCGTTGTGCAAACTCGCCGTGCTGGGCTGAAATCGCCGCTCAGCCGGCCAGAACCGAGGGGAGGTGGAGGAGGGGGGGGGGGGGGCATTCAAGAGATGAAATAATAAGTGTGATTGATTGTCTGATCCAAACAGAACCCAGTACGGCGGCTTCTTCAGGTGTTTTTGGAATAATAATGGAGCGAGTCAGTCATCTATTGAAGGGCACGGCGAGAACGGTGCAACAAAGCAGTGGGGAAAGATAGAGATACGACGGTGTGAGTGTTTTGCAGGAAACATTGCTGCGAGGCGATGAAACCGTCCATTCACAAGTGAAGGCTCTGTGGCGGACCTTCAGGTTGAGCTGAAGGTTACATAGCTGAACAGTAGATGTATTCACAGACTGTTTGCTGCCAAAATACACCACCCCTCCCGTCCCATCGCATGTCTTTTATCCCTCCCACTTGTCTGTCTCTGCTGCTCTTCATCCTACGCGGCTTTTCTTGTGCTGCTGAGGGATTTGCCCTTGGCAACCCGCTTTGTTTGCTTCAGCCAGAAATCGTTGGAACGTCAAAAAAAGAAGAAAAAAAAGAAAGAAAAACGGGAGCAAAACTGCATTTTTTTTTCTTCATACAATATTCTTGGCACAGGAGAGAATGGCTTGCCTCTTCACCCAGATTTGGAAATGGATCTCCTCTGCACATAAGAGGTCGTAAAATGGGTTTTGGAATAAAAAGACTGAAAGTATGTCAGATAAAATCAATGCTAACACGGAGAGAGAAGGCAAAGAGGTCAGCAATATTACTGTTGCGCCGCTGTATAAGTTAGAAAGCCACGCTGTGGGCTTTGAAAGTTGTTTAATATTGAAAACTGCTTAAAAAAAAAACGTCCTTCAGAATTGCTGTTTTATTCTTTTAGAATGAGTACACAAAGCAAACAACCCAAATTATAAAATACTTCTGTTGAATTTATTTTAAAGGAATTGTTTAGAGCACCAACAATTGTGGCGCTAGAAGACTAAATGTGGTGCAAAGTGCTTTAGAAGTCCCTAGACTAGATAAATCACTCTACAGGCAATTTACCGTTTAATTGTGCGACCAAAGAACAATTGAAAAAAAAAGTTCCCAGTTAAAAAATGTAAGTTGCATTGATTGCAGTTTTTGTATTATAAATCTCTGCTCCAGCTAAAGAAAAGGTAATTTGACTTATTTATAATATTAGTATTTTATTCTTTCTTACTGTTCTGCGTTGTATAATAAGTGGCTTGGTCTCATAATGGCTTGGAAATAACTTCACAAAAATCAAAACAATGAGTCCAGGCAAACAGGTGATGGATCCAAACAAGGGTTTCCTTTAATGGTCATTTGTCTTGTAAAGAATATAATACATTAACAGTACTAGAATTAAGAACATACACTGATAAATATGAATAAATACTGGTGAGCCACATTCACACAGCCATATGCAACGTCAGCTTCAGTCTTTTATATATTGCATTTGTGTTCACTGTAGAAACCTGCAAGCTGAGACGCTGCGCAGAGGGAACAGAGCCAACAATGAAGTTTGTACTGTAGATGCCCAGCTTTGCTTCGGGCTCTCCTGCAGTGCCCGTGTTGACCAAAGCGCCTCTGTGTACCTATTGCAGCAGTTTCACAACAGCAGCAGCGTGTGTGTGTGTGTGTGTGTGTGTGTGTGTGTGTGTGTGTGTGTGTGTGTGTGTGTGTGTGTGTGTGTGTGTGTGTGTGTGTGTGTGTGTGTGTGCGCGTTTTTGTGGCTGTGTGCAAGAAAGAGAAAAAAATCAGATGGAGCTGGGATTCGGGAGAGCTTTCACCGGCTGTGTGAATGCGGCCCAGAGAGGCTAAGCAACGAACAAACACACCCAGAGTATAAATGGATTGTAAGGAAAGGACTAGAGTAACGCGTGAGGAGATATGTAACGGAGGAAAGAGGGGGAAACATCTGTCACCGGCTCCTGCACTGCGTTTGTCTCAGTCATTCTTTCCTGACAATGATAAATCGTCTCAGCTCAGTTCCAGCGGTGTAATGCTCCACAGGTACCGCAAGGGGAAAGGCCGGGAGAATGAAATGGGAGTGAAAGAGAGTTCGGAATGGAAACGAAAACCCGTGAAAACAACGAAACGCGCAGAGAACTGTGTCTGTTTTCCTGTCATTTAGAAAACACTCAGCAGTCAGTCGATGCGATTGCGCCGTCGATGCCATTGACAGACTTAATAAGAGAACAAGACAGACTGCCTAATCATGAAATCAATAGTCTGTCTGTGTGCAACTGAAGAAGGACGGCAGCCACTGCATCGCTGTTGTCATGCTGTCATTACCGACTCTCTCTTTTTTTATTGCATGCGCCTCCTTCAAGCTGCTTTTTGACAAACAGACAAGGTGGAGTGTCAGCCCATCTTTCGACTGACCCGCTGCATGTTTGCTTGATTGATTCAGATGGACCTTTTGTTAAAACCCCTCCATATTTAGCCACATCTCAAAGAGCTAAATACTGAAAATCGAGCTGATTAGTGAAATTTCAGGCGTGAAGACGCCCCGAACATTTCACACCTCTCTTCGACTCAACGAGCAGAAACGGACCCACCGGCTCCCCCAAGGAGTCGCTCCCGCCTCTGACCTGAGAGACAGCTGGCCGAAACATCTTAACAAGCTCGATGTTATGATTATGATTTGCAATGATAAGGCTTTGTGGCTGTGTGTTTGTCTGCCCTCAGGCCTCCGACTGTAGCGCCTGGAGAGGAAAAGCGAGCCGAGTGGGAGTGAGGAAGATTAAAAGGAGGATTTTGAAAGGAACCAAACACTGTGTTTGAAGTCAGAGGAGGAACTGGTGTGTGTGTGTGTGTGTGTGTGTGCGTGTTTGAGCTCATTTAACATGTTTGAGGTAAAAACGCTTTTGTTTTGTATTCCTGTGAGAAGCGTTGATGGCTGGATTTAAAAGAGGGCATCTCTGCGTGAGGATCCCATGGTCTGTTTTTGTGCTACAAAATGATCCGCTTCAGTCACGTTGGATTTTGGTTTCTTCAACGTGCTTGCCTCGTGGATTTTAGGCTCGGAGCTCAACTCAGGTTCTTGCAACTTTATCACATTATTTTATTTTAGGTCTCGTCACGCGGCCGAACCTTTACCCAGCTGTAATTACCCTGTTTCTCAAGCATCAAGTCTGCAGTGAGAGGGTCGTCTGTCTGCCCTTCTGTTCACCCACCCATGGTCAATCTATTTTACAGGAGCGACAGGGGGCAGGGAGGGGGAGAGAAAGCAGCCTGACATCTGCAGAGCAACAGGGGTTTGATGGCTGTGACAGCCACCATGTACCCTCCTCTGACTGTCCATCAGCATTACCCTTCCCCTGTCATGGCAGCTCTGTGGTTGGGCTGATAATGCAGCTTGTTAATTAGGCATGCAGGAGATTAATTGAACTGATACAAAGGTGTACGATTACTGTTGTTGTCCCAGTCAAGGTGAGAGGAGACAAACAAAGGCAAAGATATCATCTGCAAATAGCAGACTTCGCCTCAACGCTGCTCATAACATGTAGCACGTAGAGAAATCATCCGGTGGCCGACTGGGACCGACCGGTGAACAAGAGTTTGGAAACTGAAAAATCTCATCTTATTCTGACTGAGGAATGTGCCGTACTGAGGCAGTCAGGATGCAACTGGGCAAAGAAGACTGAAAGCTAATTTTAGGTTATTTTGCGTGGTTAAAATGATGCTCAGAAATGTAAGAAGCTGTTTAAGATTTATTTTCTCAAAGACACGTTGAGACAAGTCCGTGGTAAGTCCAGGCTGCAAGAAAGCGAGCGAGAGCAAGACATTCAGCAGAAAGTAGGTAAGCTGTTCTCATCCTTTTGAGCTTTCCACTCCTGTCTCTGTAGGATGACAAAGTTATACTACAAATATACCTTCAGACACAGGCATATTTTTGCAATGATAGCCATGCTAACTGCCCTCTTTGCTAATATAACGATACAAAAGACAAAGCACTACATGGCTTTGTAGTGCTTTGCGTATGGAGCACAGGCACCATATGCTGAGGCTACAGTGATCAGTGCAACTTAGTTTTACCATTTACTGCATGTCTTCCTCTTCTCTCTGTACAAAAAGACCTTAAATCAGCTTAAGTCAGGATCTGTAAGTACTAGTTTTACAAAAACCACCAAAAATAAATAAATAAATTGGGCTCAAAATTCTGATCCATGCAGCCTCAGGTGGAAGCTACAGTACTGAAAACATTAACGTTCTGTTCAAAATAAAATTGTAAAAAAGAAGAGGAAAGTGGATCGGCAAAGATGGATGAATCCTTCAAAAGCACATAGGTACTAAAGGAGTAAGAAAAAAAGATCCAGCAAAAGATAAAGAAACATCAAAGCTAGACATGCCAGAATGAGGGTCATAATCCCACAAGCACAAACCTCGAGGGTCGGCTTTAAAAAGAAGAGCAACGATTTATCTGGACAGTAAAGCTGAGAGAAGACAGAGCAAAGCGTTCTTTCTTTCTTTTTTTGTTCAGTCCACCTCAATCTCCTCTTTAAAGCACAACACGCGGCACGGCCATCTTCAGGTGGGAGTTTCTGTCTGACTCAGAAACAGCAAGCCTTAACCTCACTGACCCTTTCCATGGTCAACAACGGCCTCAGCCGCCATCACTCTTTCGTATCGTAAAAACACATGAACGCCGAGTTCCTACACTCAACGATACAGCTTCATATTCCCTGTGATAATGTTCGACCCCAGTCAGTCAGTACAGCTCTGACAAATGGCTTCACATCAGTCAGTGTATGTCTGAGTTGGTTAGGTCTGTTCAACTCAATCAGCTGTTGGGGGGAGATAATTTTACCGACAATCGATAAAAGCAAATATTATTGAGCAACCTAATGTGATGTGTAACTTATCTGATAAAATCATGTTGGATCTGTCTTCACTTTTTTTGTCATTTTAGTTGCTAGAGCAACACTAAGTACATGTCAGTAGGAAAGTTAACACAAGAAACAGGACTGCAGTGAATTTTACTGGTGATCCAGAAATCCACCTCATCTGTAAGCCACGAAAAAGAGGTTATATCATATCAGTGTGTTTGAAGATTGATTATAAAGAAAGAGAACAAAAAACAAAAAAACAAAACAAATGGGGATTGGATGTATTTACTTTGATGAAACATGAGATGGTTTCTTACATAAAACACTCAGGAAAATCAGTTTGATAAGTTGGTTATCTCAAAAACAGCTGATTGGGGAAACCATCTGTTTCCTTTTTATGAAAAAAAAAGCACAAACATTTCCTGTACAGTGGAGGTATAAAGTACATTTGCTCCAATTAGATTTGATTGTGTGTCTTACCTTCAGTCTACCTGTCATATTAGAAGCTTATATAGACTCAACATCAAGATGAATGCATTTGAATTTTTGCATTATTTGAACTCAACTCACTTTTTCCAGAGTAGACTGATAACAGCGACTCAAGGGTTTTCTGAAACTAGAATTGGGTGCACAGGTGTGAATTCATTGGAGATTTTATTGAATCCATAGAAGACTTAGATTTGAGAAATGGAAATATGCTTTATCACTATTCTGTTAAAAAACCCCAACTCTTCCAAGTTTGAGCTAGCTTGTGACTTGAGCTAAATTAAAGTAATTTGTAGGTAGTCGTCTATTTAGTCATTTATGTGTACAATAGGGCTGAATGACAAAAGTAAAACGTGATCATGTAGAACGCTGTGACAATTGTGTGACTTGTGATGAGTAAACCAATAATTCACAACCGTCACAGTGTTTCTGCTTCACCTTGCAGCAACCAGACCCAGTAGCCAACGAAGAATCTGTCCTTTAAAAAAAATATTAATCATGATTTCCATCTGAACATCATCTGTACCGTTTCCAGCAGATTTCTCATTATGGAAAGCTTGAACATGAGTTGGTTTATCATTTTCTCTGAACATCCAAATTGATTTTCCGTCGTCTGAGTGCGACTGTTAAATCGCTGAAGCTTGTTTAGGTGATCTGGACAAGACAAACGAATGAACAGACGGATGAGTTTGAGAAAATCCACTGGACATTTTTACTTGTGCAACTAATTGTTGCATCATATTTTCATACTAAATCCATATTGCAGTGATATTTCTGGCACGACGAACGTTTGAAAACTTTTCACTGGAACTTCTGTGTTGGGATTTTAGTTACTCACTTAAATGTTAGCTTAAGTTAAATTCGCTTAAGTTCAGCAGATGAAATCACAGTGACTCAAGATATCTTCACATGGAGCAGGAAGACTGTCTAAATCTTATGACCCTCACCGTTCTACTTCCCCTTTATGAGAACAGAAAACAAATGTGGAAGTTTTGAGCTGAGTTGAGACAATCGGTATCAAATGTGCAGGTTAACCCTGGAAGTGATAGGGAGTGGGTGGGGAGAGAAGGTGTTGGCACACCTTCAACCGTTCGGGATGCCTCAGATGATTTATTTAGGTGAGCCAGAAATCGGAGCCATTATCCATTTTTCCTCTGGGCTTTCATCATCTGATCTAAAGCAACTGTCTCACACTGACAAGAAAAATACAACGCTAACAATCAAATAACTCAATTACAACCGCCTCTGGTTGAAAAATCAGCGAAATCTGTATCAGAACGACGCAGCGGCGGCGGCGCTGCGAGTCCGCAGCAGTGTCTTACAAAGGGGCAAACGGAAAAGCAGCAGGATCAGGAGATAAACACAGAGCATTTGTAAAAAATAACTGTTCGATAGACAAAAGGCTCAAGTCAATATCTTGACGTCTCCCATTGACTCGTCTGACTTTGATACGGCATTTTCAGTGATGTCACCCCTATTTACAGTTCATACTAAAACCACTTCTCGCCAAACAAAGTCCATACTCAAACTAAAATTTTTTTTTTCTTTTCGTACTCAAAAAAACCCAAAAAACAAAAAAAAAAACAGGTCAAGGGCTGAGCTCAAAGGGAGAGTTACTGGAACATGTGAGAGGACAGACAAAGGAGCTGGAGCCCAAAAATGAAACAAAGAAAAGGAAGAAGAAGGGATGTCAATGTGGTTGTTAAGAGTCCTGGCTATACCTTGGCAGCACTTTGGCAGGCCTCAGAGGGGAGTAATAAGCAGGTTGCCTCTGTGCACCAGGGGGTGAGGAGGTGGGTGGGGGAGTAAGGGCAGAACAGAAAGGGGGGCAGGGAGTTTATGGGCTGAGAGTTTGAAGTGGTATTTGGGGAAATGAGGACAACGGGGAGACAGGCAAGCTGCAGGTTGCAGCAGGGAGGAAAAAAAAGAAAAAAAAAAAGAGGGTGCCAATCTTTTTTCTTGTGTTTTTTGGTTCAGAAACGGACGTGGTTGTGGCCTTGGTTGAACTCCCCTCCGTGGTGTCCCCCCTCTCTGTGGCCATGCCGCTTGTGCTTCCTGCGCTCCCTCCTCGCCTTGTGGTGGTGGCGTCGGTAACGGTGGGCCCGCCGAGCTGGCGAAACAAGAGAGAGAGAGAGAGACAGAGAAAAAAAACAGTGTGATTTATTAAAGTGGAATTCTAGAGTTAAAAAAAGAGAAAAACCAGGAAGACAGACATGCATCCCAGGGGGAACATCACAGGCTTTCAGGTGGATTGTCGAAGGCAGGTGGAACCAGGTAGGACGCAAGGGAGAGGGGATCAAAGAGCAGCAAGGTCAGAGCGTCCCATTCTCCGTGCAGAGTGTCTGAAACACTGAGGGGTTATCTGTTTAATCTCACACTGTGTGGACCGGGCGCCTTTAGCAAGCGCGCGCCGAGATAGCCACCCACTCCCATCCTCTGTGAGAGCTCGTCCCGGGGTGCGGTGCCAAATCGCATCGGTCCGACATGTCATCTGCGATGAACGCTTACAAATTTTATAACTTGCGGCGCGTCAAAACAGCCCGCTTCCACACATTAGGAGTCAGAAGAAGCGATGCCGTCTTTATCAGTTTGAACAGAAGCTACATTATTTCAGTATTTCATCATTACTGTCACTCTCTGAGCAGAGCGATGTGAAACGCGAGCCTCGGCTTGTAGAATATTAAAGTGAATCTTGCTCCTTATGTGTCCTCTTGAAGAGGAAAGACATTCTGCTTCCTGTGTAATCTGAGTCAAATCTGATCAGAACAAAATTAACTCGAAATGCTAAACAAGAGGAAGGTGTGTGACGGAGGGAGAATATTTTACATCAGGGGTGTCCAGAGTCAGCCCTCCAGAGTCCTGATAGGTTTAGTTCTCTTCCTGGTTGTAGTTGCTACCTCCTCTGCATGTTCTGCAGAGGCCTGCAAATGAGCCATCATTTGACTGAGGTGTGTTGGACCAGGGGAAGAAATGTAACATGCAGGATATACCAGCTCTCGAAGACTGACAGAACACCCCGAAAAGGATGAGGTATGAAATCTGACATTTTATAGGGCCTTGCAAAGTATCGACTCAGGTGGGCTAGAGATAACTCTAGAGATTTTGTTTGTAAAAAAAACAAACATTTTTTCTAAAATAATTTTTCACAGTGTTGTTACTGTGTTATGGTGTGTCACCTAAAATCCCATGAAAATACATTGAACACAGTGATTATAACAGAAAGTGAAAGGGTTTAAGATGGATGAGCGAGTGCCTGACTGTTTTATTCCTGCGTTTTGCATCGTGAACATGCAAAATATAGAGTAAAAAAGGCTGAACATTTTCCCTTTCAGCACACATCTGTTCTATTGCATTGAGTCTGTACCTGTTGTAAAACATGTTTTTAAAGGAAAAAAACCCCAAAAAACAACCTTGAGCATAACGCACTTCAAAGGATACCCAATCACTTCTGAGCAAAGCCCAGGGGAATTAATTCAGGCCACAGCCACGGTAATGTTTTTGCTTGCAATTATTAATAATGAGAGCAGGGCTGGCGAGCCACAACGCTCACAGTGACAGCCGAGCCTCAGGGCTGCTAATGTAGGTTCGATGTTCGGGACCCGTGGCGGGGAACGTGCTAAAAATAAAACAAACGAAAGTACAGCTTTAAGTAACGTCTGTGAGAACCGTGCTGCGTGAAACTCACATCTTATGCAGATGATTTTGGGTCGGTCCCACTTGCCGTTGGCACGACACTTAGCAGTGGGAACATGGCGCTGCAGGAAGCCGTCGCCGCACTGGTAGCGCACTATGGAGTGGATGTCGTAGTGGGAACGCTTCCGACCAATTAGAAAGGCGTTGTCCACGCTGGGAGGGGCGCCGCAAAGCACTGGAGAGACACAAGGGGCACAAAGAGGACAAGTTCAGAGCAGGGGAATCCAGGGCGAAAAAAAAGACAGCTGGGCCTGACTGAGGCGAGCACAAAGGTCCTGGATTAATCAGTTTCAAAAACATCGAGCCGGGCTTAAACAAAGCAGCTGATTTATGCCAGGATTAGGTACACGCTCACTGATGCCTTCAAAAGACCATGAGCCAATGCTGATGCGGACAAATGTTGAACAACATATAAACATGGATTTTTTTGCAGCATTTCAAGCTCAGAAGGATTAGGAGAAGTGAAAAAGTCACTTCACAAACACATTTGAGAAAAAAAAACTGATAACTATAAACTACAACAGGTCATATAGCAAAAAAGTATACAGATAAATCATATTGCAAAAACTAACCTTTCCCTTGCTACCCCCCAATGTTATTATCTAGAATCAAGTAATAGTAAAATTTACTAAAATTACTGGTGTGCTAAAATTGTTAAACTTTCAATTGTCATTTATTGGAAAATGTTCTTTTAGCCCATTTGAATATTTATGTAAACAGTGCAGTATAGTGCTAAAACTAGAACTACCTTATAGGTTTAACAGCTAAAATCAATTAGCTAAATAACTTGGCTACAAAACATTGTTTAGATGTTGTTGATGTGCAGCAGCTGTAATGCTTTAAATACCCATTCCATTTCTGATGAGTGAGCGCTCTCTGTCATTTAGAGCAGTAGAAAAACAACAAGAGCGACTTTTAATACCTTTAAGATATAAAATAATAATTTTAAAAAATGTGCTCCCGGTTTTATGACAAAGCAATAACTTGAAAGAAATAAACTAATAATGAAAAATGAAAAGATTATACTTCAATGCATATGTGCCTAACTTACTTATTTATTTTTTTATTAAACTCAAAGAGACTACTTCAAAGTAAATGATGCAGGTTGATGCATTAATAGATGAAAAATGATTGGTGGAAACAAACAGATTTTTCAGTATTTCACTTGCCAATCAAAGATCAGGCTGACTGCAGGTAATAATCTTTAGGCTTTATTAATATTATTTTAATCCGTAAAACAACACAAAGTAAGATAGACTTGAGAAAAAGATTAAATGTTTTTGAAGTCTTCTTTTTAAACACTTAACCAACGATGATTGTTAACCTGATTTGGGGCCGGCTGACTTCACAGAACACAACTCAAAACTTAGATATCACTTCTTTAGCAAATACAAAATCTAAAAACATCCCGTCTTACTTCCTCTATCTAGATTTTAAAAACAGTTTCCAAGTTGTCTGCTTTAGCTTGGTTATGCCCCCTCTTCATTACACAAATAGTCTTTAAATTGCAAGGATCTTATGGGTTCATCATCCCTACAAAATCCCAAATTTAAGGACACATACAGACACACATTCAGACTTTGGCTTACAGTTTTCTTAGAGCATTACCGCACTGCAAGCATCATAATCTGGATTTCGTTTCTGCAGGACAGCAAAGTCAGTGTAAGACTTGAGTGTGAGTGGGCGCCTGTCAAGGTAAAAATGCAATTTCGACATATGAGAAGAGGAGCGAGGATAAGGAAAATGTTTACAGAAGCTGCAGGAGATGGGACCGACACGCTGTGCAGAGACTGACAGGATGGGAAAGCCACAGGGAAGCACTCCAACAGTCTCCTGCGGTAATGCTGGATGGGCTGAGACTGTCTGGTTAGGAGTCACAGAGCTGACACTCAGCTGTCACCTGCTTTACATGTAATGGGGAATAATCTCCGTTACATGCATCTATTCTACACTTAAAAGCTAATGCAAACACAACTCACAGGTAGATCTTAACTAAATATTAGTGATGGACATTCAGGATCAGTTCTGAACTAATCACAATGGTACAGTTTTATCTCATATTAATCCTGAACTGCATGTCTTTTTAGGTAGAATTGGCTAAAAATCATCATCATCATCAACAACAACTTTACGTAGCGCTGTAACACCAGCTGCACCTGAAACAAAGTACCGAGCACCACGAATAGATAAATAATATAAAGAAGACATTAAAAACATGCATGTAGACAGAAAAAATCTATACAAAAAAAAATTGTACTAAAAAGTACTGTTAAATTCAACAAGTGAGAAAAATCAAACGTTAAGAATTAATAGGTTTTTTTTTGTGTCATCAAAGCTTTTGGTACCTTTGTTGTTAATACTCTGCACAACTACCACTCTTCCATAGGACAGCATTCAGTTTTCTCCAATAACTTTTGCTCAGACTTGTTGATTCACTTTTGTGTTGGCTTGTTTATGCTTTTTGAATCATTAACCTATCGAAGTACAGTACAGACCAAAAGTTTGGACACACAGTTGTGTCCAAACTTTTGGTCTGTACTGTACATCAGTAGGCTAATAGGTACTCGTATGCATTTTTAGTTTTTTGGTGGAGTTCACCACATTTTTTTCATTAAAAATGTAAAAGGTTAATAATGTCATGCATAACAGGGCTCCTATGGGTCTGCGTGATTTTTCACAAGATACATTGCTGGTCGATCAACCACTGACTCATCTAACCAGCATCAGTGAAGCTGAAGAAACTCTACATGTTAATGTTTGTGATGGCGGTATAAATATCACCTTGTTTTCCTGGGAAAATGTCAGAACCCGGGTTCTTCTGGGCTCCAATGGCTGTTTTGGAGATTTGATAAACTCAAGATGTCACCCCTGTCTGTTGTTCTCCAACTGTGAGTTTTGGAGATTTTCTTTACCTCACCTAACATCCTGGTCACGGGCAAGATAAACACAATATATGTCATCTACCTTGGTGATCAGTGGTGATGAGAAATGTCCTGAGTCACATCATATTTATAGTCCAGAGAAACAGAGGGCTACTAATTAGTCATAAATGAATAAATACAAGTATGAATGAAAATGCTTTACTTTCATTTCAAATGGATTATTAGAGCAGGCGCCACCAGTGATTCTGCTCAAAACAATTCTTTCCAGAAGACGAGATTTTCCTCCAATGAAGAAATGTACTCAAATTAAACGTTCTGTTTTATAAATTGTTCATGCTCGACTTTGCTGCTGCAATAAAAGATTAATATATTGTCAGGCGTTCTTCGCATCATGTTACCATTAAATGCGGCATGGTGCCAATAAATGTGACTTTCACTGCAAATATTGTCCGACTGTCAAACTACCGCCGATTTCTTCCGTGAACTTTATTCGTGCATCACAGGAATAACCAAATATGCAATCAGAATATCTTTGTAAGTTTTCCCAACGTAAATGATTTAACACCCTCTAAAAGGCGAAGCAGTATCATTAATTCAGATGGAAATCCTAATGCCACATTTACAGTTTAATGGGTTGTGAAAGAAGAAGGGAGGGGAAAATCAGACTCTTTTTGACACAGGAAAATCACCGAGTCAACGAAGACTGATGGCTAAAAGGTAGTTTTCTCTTTGCCTACAAGCCTTTTCCCCATGTGGAGTTTATTTTCTTTCTTTTTTTTAATTTTGCAGCGATGGCAAGACAAGTCAGATATACTGAAAGATGGATGAAAGCAAATGTCACTAAACCCAGAAGAAGCAACCAAAGCAGAGATTTCACAGAGCACTTTTTAAGTCAGAAAAGGTCTTTGCAGCATAAAGCCCTGGATGTCAAACTCTATAAGTCAGAATGAAAAGATCTACACCAGAAAATCCACAAAAAATGTTGTTCACAAGGTAGCGGCACACCGGAGGCGCAGGCATACGCCTGGAAACTGCAGGACTACGTTGACTATTTTACACATTTTCCTCTTGTACATACATTTAAATAATACTAAAAATGTACACTTCATAAAGCTTACCCAGACACATTTGTTTATGTTTTCTAAAAGTTGCATACATTGGCTGTGTTTATTCATGCTGTGAGCAGCTACAGAGGGATTATTTGCGCCTTTATTCCTGTGTAGCGGGGGGTTGTCAGTGTGAGGCGGAGGAATGCGAAGAGCTGCAGACAGCTTGATGCTGGGTCCTCTCAGCGCTCCTTTACGGCCTCAAAGCATCTGCACACCAACTGACAATGACGACAGGGAAAAACAAGAGAGATGTAAAGTGGCTGCATGTGTGCATTTTCGACCAGGGGAGAGAGAGAGAAGCTCACGTGGAAGAGCTTCATGTTGACAGATTCACTTTTTTGTTACTAAAGACCAAAATGCAAAATGCTCGTCTTTGTGAATGTTGCAGGTGACAGGCTGCTGGGGGCAACTGAGAGGTGATGGTTTCATTTGTGCAGCGCTGTTAAAACGCAGAGATACAAAGCGATTTTTTAAAACAACGTCCCCAAACTGGAGTAGGCCTGAGCTGTTCTCCTATAGCACTCTTATCATCTCTGTGCAGTTTTGAGCTTTCCTTCGCTAGATGAACATGTGAATCTTTCTTAGAGCATAAACAAACGCTAACTACACATTGCAAAAGCACAAAACCTTAAAGTATTTTTGGTCTAGAATCCAGTGTAAATCTGCGACAGACTGGCGACCTGTCCAGGGTGACCCCGCCTCTCGCCCGGAACGTTAGCTGGAGATAGAGACCAGCACCCCTCCTGACCCCACTAGGGACAAGGGGGTTAGACAATGGATGGAGGAATCTAGTGTAAATATCTTAGTGCACTTGAAATAAGACAAAATTAAGTTCAAAGTAACTTTTTAGAAAGAAATGGAGATTGTTTTAAGTAAATAATTCTTTAATATTGATGAAAAAGTATTAGTTTCACTGGCAGATTATTTCACTTATAACTTTTTCATCACCATTAAGAAATTACTGACTTAATACAATGTCTCATATCTTGCTGAAAAGTTGCTTGTAAGTTAGTTTTGTCTCATTTCGAGTGTACTACGATATTTGCACTAGAACCAAAAATACTGAAGAAACACAAAAATCTTAGTGTGTCCTGCAAAAGTTTTCAGACCCCTCAAACTTTTTAAGATATTCTTAGATTCTTGTGTGAGTCCAACACAGAGTGGCTTTTGGCAAATTGAAAGAGACTAAACAGAGGTTTTTCAAGCAGTGAATTTCTTCTGGCCACGTTTCCATCAATGTTACGTTTGTTTAATACGCAACATTCTCCCACCTGAGCTGCAGATCTCCGCAGCCCCACCAGAGATACCAATTACTCAGCCTTACAATGCATATAAACCGCCAGGTTCTGGTTTCCCACCTTTAATGCTTCTTTGCATATCCCAGTTGTCATTTCTGCCACTTTGCTTTTCTTGAGACTTTTAGACTATGGAAATTCTCAAAAAGAGACTAAAAAACAAGAGGAGCTGAAGAACTATGGAGGGCTCACAGGACACCATGCAAATTCCGCTTCCAACCTATAGGACACAATAATCCATCAAAAGTGTAACAATTTCAGACTGCATGTCCTCTGAAGGTGAATCCCCCTCACACTTTTCTTTTTTTTCTTTTTTTATGAAAGAGCTCAAAGCAAATGACTGAGATTTCCCGGGCAGGCTTTCCAAATTCAAATGCACAGCCTAACCCCTAATAGGTCTAGTTTTCCAATTTTCCTCAAAATGCTAATTAGTGGTGCATTATTGTCATAATAAAAATGTAAAAAAAAAACATACTTTTACTAAAATATGTTAACACACTCTATCTCGTCTACGAAAATGCAATATGTAGAATTTGACACCAAGTTTAGCAACTTAATATTATGTATTTGTAATGAAACTGTAATCCAAAGGTAAACAATTTTACCAGTTTCAACAAGTAGATCACTAATGAGGCTCGGTATTTGAACAGCATCTAAAAAGACTGTTTTGTCTGTACATATATATGCATATAATGTTACTCATTTTAATCTCTTTCCTCTTCTGAGTTAAGCAGGAAGAAAAATCATTGCCGGCTGCGTGATGCGCCTCCTTGGCTGCCTCCCAGGTGGTCGATCAATGTCTGATAGGTTCATGTGATGAGAAGACAAACAGATCACCTGAGCGGGGGTAATTAGAAATCCGGCAGGGAACTCGCAGCGTGGCGCTGACAAACTCCACTGATCGGACAAGACAGTGCACGGGGTTACTTGGAGTGGAGAAGGGGCTGACGGCGGGGAGTAGCGGGAAGATGAAAAGATTCTGGTGATTTCAAGTGACTGATTGAGGTCAGAGGTGGGCCCGATGCTGGGGACTTGTGAGAGTGTGCTTCAGAGGTGGTGCAACACCTTCCTTGTGAAGGAAATAGCTCTGCGCTTATTCTGAAATGGAGCAGGACCGCCTCCAGAGGGCTCCACGTTACGTCAGCGACAGAAGGAACGCTCTCTGTGTTTTGGAGAAGCAGACTTGATTTGGTTAAATTATCATAGTGACTGTCTAAAAAAGGGCCGAGCTTTCTCCTTTAAAGCTCTTTACTGCGACATCCTCAGCAAAACTTTTAATTAGTTGTAGATCTATTTGTGTTTTTGGTTTCTCATCTCCATTACCATAAAGCCTAGTGTTTTAAAACAACCAGTTAATTTTTGATTTAAAGATCAGTCAAAGAGACGCGCAGAGAAATTGGCTGATGACCAGAAATTCACTGGTACAGGCTGGACAAAAAGTCAAAAATCTTTCACCGATGTGTCATTTGTTGGTGCTTCCTGGTCGCACTGACAAAAAACACTTGTGGTGTGGAAGTTGTCGTTAAAAGAAGGAGGCTCATATGCCAGTATCTTAGCCTTTGATCATAAATGCGTCCTGTATGTAAATCAGTGGCAGTTTTCTGGCTGTAGAACAGAGAGAAACCTCAACAGGTGACAAGAAGTTCACAAAGGGACAAACCGATTAATATGTTTGCTCTGTTGTCTATGAAGACCAAGCTTTATAAGAATAATTTGAGCAGCTTGCTGAAAGTTGCCTAATGTCAATGAAAGAGGATGATGAGACTCTGAAGAGCTGAACATGTCCTGATTGAAGAGGCTCAGAGGTAATCTCTTCCTCCTTACGGGAGACGTGTGTAATGTAAAGTATGACATAGTCAGGGTGTTCATCATCATTTTAAGTTTTTTTTTTTTTTTTTTTTATCAATCCCTGAGGTTTAACAGCAGAGGGGCTGGAACACGTCTGAACTGATTTATATATATATATATATATATATATATATATATATATATATATATATATATATATATATATATATATATAAAAAATAAAAAAATCTGAAGAACTTTTGCTCACCTTTTTTTATACCTCATAATTGCACTTTTAAGTCTCAAACTGAGAAGAGGAGCACAGTTGTTTCCACTGTATCCGTCTTGCTCAGCCCCTGCTCCTCAGTCTCACTCTTTAAATTTGATGAATTTCTCCTCCATCCTGCTGAGTGCTGCTCCGTACTGCAGCCCCAGGCTCTCACCTGTTCCCTTCTTGCAGACGTAGGGCAGATTGTAGTTGCAAGGCACGTCGTTCCATTTGCCGTTCTCGTGGGCGATCATTACCACGCAGTCCTCTCCTCCGGCAAAAAAATTGTCAGGCTGGTTTTCCCGCCAGTTTTCGTATTGCTACAGACGCAAAGAAACGTACACATGCAGAAAGTTAAGAATGACAACAGCTGAATAAAAAACTAAACAAAACATGTGTTGAATGTTTTTGATGATACAGTTTTACTCACTATGGGAAGCAATAAGATCTCATTAAAACGGCATTAGATTTCTTGTCAAAGTGTCATCCATCTCTAAAAGTGATTTCTAGTTGTCTGCTGCAATGGGTTTGTGCTTTCTGTCAGCTCTGAAGTGCTTTGAAACAGATGCTATGTTTGAGATGTTTATTTTGAAGTGAGAAAGGAAGTAGTTCTTGTGCTGCCCTGATATGTCGACAGAGTCAGCTAATAAAGATTTGGTAGGACTTGCTGATAAAATTTGGTTACATTAAGATTAGAAAAGCATCCATTACCTTAAAATAGTTTTTGTGGGAGTACTTTGGGTTATCTGCAGAACAGATAAATGGTGGCAGGCGAACAAAATGAGGTAAAAACAATTTGCAAGTAGTCTGAGAAAACCACACCCGGCATCTGCTACAATGTAGCTTCCTGCTGGAACTAAAGGGCCATTTCAGTTTTCTTAAGGTGTCTGGGATCCACTAGATCAGGCTTAATTTAATTTTAAACAATTTGTAATTCATAAAACCTCTACAGTATTTGTGGAAAGAAACAAATGTATTTTTCCAAAAATACAACCAAAATTCTCATGAAACCAGGATTGCGCAGTCTGATCCAAGTATCTGTTCACAGTACTTGGATTTTATAAAGTTCTTACTGCATTTACTGCTGTGTTTGCTTTCATTGGTGTGGACTATTTTCCAATATTTACCTTTAGTTTAAATATTTACCTTTAATATAAACCTTTAGTTTTGTATTAATGTTACTGACAACTTCTGCAATGATGTTGGCAACAAATAAAGGGCTTGGTTTTAATGTTGAGACAGTTTGTGTGTCAGCAGTGAAGCAAAAAATAAATCCAAGTGCATATCATATAAATCGATACATGCTAACGGTAGAGGAAATTACATTTAAGACAACAGAGTCTAAACAGGAAAACTCAATTCTGATAAGTGATTCGTTACATGATAATCAAGTTTATTTTTTTTAAAAAGTATATCAGTGATCATGATATTTTTTTGTATAAATTAGATATTATTTTGTGTCTCATCACATCCCTTATATGTAGCATTTTAAACTCTGCTGGTTGGCAGTAATTGCTTCCTCACCAGGTCTGTCTTGTCCGTCCACTGAAAGTCATCCTCCACTGTACGATCGTTCAGCCCAATCCAGGTATTGTCGTGGCTCAGACCTGCGTCAGATGTAAGACAAATGAATAAATCAAGTCTTAGAAATCTTATATTTAACAAACACTTTTGCCAAAATGTAACGGTGTTCTCCAAGTCTGTCTAAAACACAAAGAATGTATGATCGCATATGATTTTAATGTCCAAAAACATTTATTAGGTTGAGAAATTAAGTTTCCTGCGTTAAGACTGAAGGTCCTACTTATTGGCTGCAGCAGAGAGACAATAACAGCAACCAGCAATGTCTGAGATGCATAAAGGATGACTGTTCAGTGTTTTTTTTTTTTTGTTGTTTTTTGTGAATGAAATTTCCCTAATGGAATTTTGGCTTAAACTCATTTGCATGTGTGGGCGTGCAAAAGTCCCTGCACATACTGTACATATTAAAATTTCAATCACGTTGATGATTAATATCATTAATGGGTCCATTAATCTTGCTAATGGCTCTGAACCCTTTATTGCAGGGGTGGAGACACCGATTTTCAAGGCAACTGAGCACTGTTTTTTTTTTTTGGAAATTTAAAAAAAAAAAAGAAAAAAAAGAAGAAGCGGTAGATGGATGGTACTGTGGTCTCACTGAGACAGACAGCGAGTTGAACATTTCAGGATCATGCTGCTGGTGATCCTGATGTCATAACTCAAGTGGCGATAGAGTGCTGCTGGAGGGGGAAAACGACGGGGTTGAAGAGACGAGGCGCCAAGAGACAGAGCAGAGTATGTTCAAGTTGAAACAAACTGCTGACTGTGGTCAACAAACATACTGTACAGTGAGTCTAAGACTGGCAGAAACATAAGAATCAAACACTCGTTTGACTAGAAAACTTGCAATTGTTCTCTATTTACTTGCCATGAAAAACCCCAAGAGCTAAAAATATGTATTTGCCTTAAATGAAGTAAGTGTAGCGTACATAAGCTGAGGTTACTATTTCTTTGCACAATTATACAGAGACCCAGATGTTGATATTATGGCTTTGTCATCTTTTACTTTAATGAACTGATCTGAGTTAACAGGAGGCACATCTGTAGATGTATTTTGAAGAATCACCTCAAACACACTACTTCCTTGTGTGACATTGTGAAAGAAGTCATCCAGGGGAAAAAAACGTGAACTTTGTCTGATTCGTTCTTGGATCAAAACCTCAGAAGGTTGAAAGTGAACTGATCACCTTCAGATTGCGCGACAAAAAACAATCATCATCAAAAGGACAGTATCTGTCAGTTTTGCACTGTACTTTTAAAATAAAAAATAATGAATTATGAAATCAGTTTAGCGTTGCTTTGACCATTTTCTCCCTTAATTAGCCAAATTAAAAACTTTGAATAGACTACATGTCTAATACAATTTTGATTTCAATCAAATCGTTTTATTCCATAGTTAATCTGTCATTTCACTTTCTTTTGCAAAGTACGTGGTCACGTCTTGATTACAAAGGTCATTAAGAATTCTGCAGTCATATATGTTTTTGCTCCTCTGTTGAGGATTAGAAGTTCTCTGTAAATTAAAAAAAATATATATAAAAAAAACATTAAAACACTTTCTCTCTCCAGTTACTTCTGCACCTCGTGTATTTGTGACTAATTATTACAATGTGCTCAGTGAATCCAGCAGCAAAAACAAAAGAAGTAGCATAAAAGCAACAATTTCAAATAAATATAGAGACTGCACTGCTTGGTGAATTTCCCTCCTAGGTGTGCTTTCTATGGGTTTTCATTCTGTGAATAGATTGCGACCTCCACCCACCTCTGATGAAATTCTGCTCTGCTGCAGTGTGGATGCTGGCCAGGTGACCGCTGTGCTCCCTGCAGTCCTTCTCGGCATCCTCCCAGGTGTGTCTGCGGCTGAAATACCTGTAGCAGTGGCCGTGAAACTTTCTCCACGAGTGCTCGCAGCCCTCGATGTCTGCGAGAAGGAAGGGAGACAAGAAGGGTTAACTAAAAAAGGCAGGTTACTCATCTTAAAATTTATGCATGCTGTTTTTTCTTTTACTAAAATTGGTAAACATCCACACTGTAACAAAACAGAGAGGAGAGTGTAAGACTATAAAAAGGGAGAGGTTATTAATCTTTTCAGATTTCTTTGTGTGTTCACACAGCCCGTTTCCTGTCTTGCGGCGTACAGGATTGTCGCGGTTTTTCTTCTCTCGTGAATCTTTTTCCCCCCTCTTGCACCGTGTTGCCTTAAAGTGCCCTTTGTGACACTGTTCTCTGCTTCCGTCCCTTTTCTACTTTATGCCTTCGACTCGACTTCTAATCCACCACAGAAACAAACTGGCAGTGAGACAGCCTAGTCCAATGGAAAGGCGTTTTAATCCATTCAAATGACAACAATCCTTAGAAATTGCTTCCAGCATGCAGCGCTCGCTTGGTAATTAAGCCCCGTCACAGTCCTGTCAGCACACTTACTCTCCCTCCACCCATCCTGCTTTCTCTTCCTCCTTCTCTCCTTTCATCTTTTACATCTGTTCCCTCCTCTGTCATCTCGGTGAGGGCTGCATTGTGTCACGGTGTAAAACGTGATGTGTGCGTGCCTTTCTGCTTAAGCTTTGCACCGTTTGAATGCGTACTTGTAAACGGGTTTATGTATAATCGATGGAAAGTCTTTGACAATGGTATGAAGACCAGAAAAAGAGCCCAAGCGTCTCCAACAACAAATATGAAGCAACATCGCTAATTTTGGCAGTTCAGTGCCATGAAGAGGAATGACATAATTTCACCAAATGGAGTGGAGTATGTTATTGTGACAAGGCCTGCCTCACAGGGTGAGATAAAGCATATTTTGTGTTTCCAGCTTTGCAGGCATGTTGTCTGCAAACGAAACAAAGTGAGTTTGGACACAGAAATTCACTGCGAAAAACATGAAACGTGAAGGTACAACCGAGGTCAAAGTCTGAATAACTCCGTAAATAAAACGAGGGCTGGTCTGTAAAATGTCTGAACTTGAAATATTTTTTGGCGATTTTCAGTAAGTTTGTACAGTATCACTTAATGCTTTGGCCGCTTTGAAAATGCATCTTTACCAGTGAATTATGCCCATCCTCATCTCCATCTTTGTTAATTGCAAATGGAGGGGAGGGAAAATTCTTGATTTTGATCATTTTGTGGCTCCCTGCAAGATTCTCTTGAATACAAACTTTTTAGATTTTTCCACATTGCGTATGGTTTTATTAACACGCTAACTGTGCTATTCTGGGTACTTTTAAGCTCATATTACACAGTTTTCAGTCTTGTGTTGCTGGACATTATTGTGTTAATGTTATTCTAAACAAGGAGGACTGAGGTCTGCCATCTCATTAAGGATTGTGTGAGGCTTGCTCTGATCAGTAGATGTGTGTTGGGATCAGGGGTGTGGGATTCACAGTGTTCTGCTGAGTCCAGACAGGATGCGTTACTTCTACCATATTGTCTCAGTTTGAAGTTTTTCTGCATTTAAGGATCAACTGACCATGTGGGATTTTAGTTTTATTGCTTTTTGAGTTTCCTCCAAGTGACCAAAGCGTTTATCGTTCTGTGAAGAGATTTGTGGCTGATTCAGAACAAAGATGGGTTTGTACAGATAAAGGCAGAATGAGGAAGGTTTCTGTCAGACAAATTCATCGGAGTAAGAGAGCAGCTGTTAAAATACCCTTACAAAGCAACAAACAGTTATTTGAAGCTGCTGGAGCCTCTGGAACCTCAAGGTGGAGGATCCTCCAGAGGCTTGCGGTGCATGAACCTACTATTCGGACACCGAATAGAAATTATTTGGAGTATCCTCAAGCACAGGGTTGGGCAATCCTGGTCCTCGAGGGACGGTGTCCTGCAACTCTTAGATGTCTCCCTGGTCCAACACACTTGAATCCAACAGCTGAATCACCTCCTAAATGCAGTCAAGATATCCAGTGTCCTGCTAATGACCTCATTATTTGACTCAGGTGTGTTGAAGTAGAGATACATCTAAAAGTTGCAGGAGACCGGCCCTCGAGGCCTGGAGTTGCCCACCCCTGCTCAAGCAGAAGATCTGAGGGTGGACTGCATTTCATATCAAAACAGCAGCTCTGGGAAGGTATTCTTACATCCTGCAAAGAAATTCAAGCAGAAACTTTCCACAAACTCACAAGTTCAATGGATCAAGAATTGTGCAGGTGATATCAAAGTAGGGGTCCTATGTTAACATGTAACTTGATCTGTTAAGATGTTTTTGATTGAAATAGCTTTTGATTTTAGTACATGTGACCACTTAATGTTGCACATTCAAAGAATGACCATTTGCAGTTCTTTATAATCCATAAAATGTTTAGAAAAGCTGCTGTGCATAATAATGTGGAACAGTGCATTTTGAGTTTTTTATTTTTGAAAAAAATACTGTTCTCATGGGGAGCTTTGTTCAGTAAAATTTGTTTTATACTGTAATAGTTCATGACTTGAAAATTATACTGACCATCATTTGCAGTGACCATTTAAGAAAATCTGAGAAAATATCACTTGCATAATAATTTGGAACACGGTGCAGTTCTCCTCCTCAGATATCTCCTGGTGATAAGAGATTTTAGTCTCAAGACCTCAAAATATGCTGAAAACATAAAACTCAATTAGCCATCTTAACAGGTTTGGCTTGTTCCCGGTACTCAGCAGCCCCTCCGGTCCGGCTCATTAATTCAGGGCAAAACGAAACAGGGTTCAACATGAAGTGAGACTCTCGTTCATTTGACATTCTGGATGTTAGTATTTAATCTTTCCCTGAAGACTTGGAGCTCAATCTTTTGTTAGACAGAATAAAGAAGTCACATTTTTTTCCACTGTGTTTTACCAAAAGCCTTTTTTTTGCTCAGAGACAAGCTGATAATGTGCTTCACTAGAAACACTAGGGGAAAAAAGAATTCAAAGGACTTTTACCGCTGTTTTTGCACACACTAATGATGCCAACTGCAGAATAGAGACTTGAAGAGATATGAAGAGATATGAAAACTCAAAGAACTTAAAAGGAATGACACAAAGATTTACTGAAGAGCAAGAAAGTTTGCAGAATGAAAAACAAATACAAATATAAAACAAAGGTCTGACAGGACTCTCTGCAAATTGTGTGGACGGGAATGACAAAGATCCGAGGCTTCAACTACAACGAGAAAGAGCATGACGAAATCCTGGACAGAGTAAAGAAGCTGAGCGTGGCTTTCAAGAGCTTCATCTCAGTAGGACACTGTGCGCTGTCTTCACCCGCTGCCCCTGGCAGGTCCCTGCCAGAGCTCACATCTTCCACACAGAGCCTGTCACAGCTCTGCAGTCACATCCTGCAACAGAGTTCAGGACCTTAATGCAGCGTCACATATAATGCCCCACTCACCAGGACACAGTGAGCTACCTGAGCCTCACCTACAGCCCTTTCTGTCTCCAGCACTCAACTGAGAAAAGTGACTGGAGCAGCTGAACTGAGACATGGTTGCATATCCAGTTGGTGTGAGCTACTGGGCTTTCAAAGCCTATGCAGTAAGTTGGACTCTGCAGGAAATCTTTATTCTCGTTAAGGATCAGGAGAAGGCTGTTGTGTTCTGGAAGGCATTGCTGCCATGTTTCAGTAGTGGTTCATCCTCTACCTTTAGTAAAAAGTTTAATCTGTAAAAGGAAAATGGACGTTTTTTTAAAGCATCGCCCTGCGAAAGTTTCCATGCCAACTATTTTATTGGGATTTAATGTTACAGACCAACAAAAAGCACTTGTGAAGTGAAAGAAAAACGATACATGGTTTCTTGCATATAAAAATCTGCAAATCGTGGCATGTAGGCAGCCTACTCTACTCACCTATTTAGTAAACAGAGTGTGCATGTAATGCTAATTCCAGCAAAGGGCTGGGCGATACAGCTGAAAAACATATCACAATACAAGCATTTTATATCAGTCGATATTGATAATTATTGGTTAGTTTTTTGTTTTAAATATCTGAAATACTGGCGGTGTGACCTTTCCTATCCTATCCACAGTTTTCATTCCAGTTAAGAAGCATGATGGCAGGACCCGACGCTGCTGCTGCGCAAGATACGCAACAAGTTACTGCTAGGTAACCAAAGAGTGAGTGTGAGTTAGCTGATGCCACCCATCTTGCTTAGTTGGCCGTGAGAGGTTGAATGACTAAAGTCTTTCCTCTGCCTACATTCCCCAGAATGATGTGCGGTTGTAAATTGGAGACAAAGTCCAGTGAAATTACTGAATAATCTATCATGATGCATCTATTGCGATATACAGTATTTTGTTATTGATTTATTTCCCAGCACTGGTCCAGCATCAGAAGACAAAAGATTATGTCACAGCTGTAAAACTACCCAAGTTTTACTACTAAGATGTTATACTAGGAAAAGGAGAAAATGTCTGTTGACTCGTGAGCAGTTTGCCACATGCTAAGTATAACAGTGAAGAGGTTTGTTATATTTCTTCACTTGGTAGGGAGACCAAAATCTACCTTCTTGACTCACAAGCGGAAAACTTTTTGTGGCACAAAACTACCAAAGTTAAACTGACACACTGAAACACAGTGGTGGCAACGTCATGCTATGGTGGGTGCTTGTCTTCAGGAGGGAAGCTGGTTAGAGTTTATGGGAATATGATTGGCAGATGGGTGAAAACCTGTTAGAGGTGGACCAGATGTTCAACTTTTAGTCCGACAATGAAACTAAACCCAAAATATAAAATCACAGCTACGGTTTAGGAGCAACAAACTCCAAACTGCAAGAGACAGTATGGAGCACCATTAGGATAGCCTCTTGGTTAAACACAGCTGAATCAAAAGGTTCATTGTGAGGTCACTGCTCAACTTGAGAAGAAGAGGTGTTTCATTCATTACCACAGCTGTGTAGGAGCAATGACACGTTAAAAACATGGAGTCCACCATCTATTACAGTGCGCCGTCCTGGTTAAAGTATTACATTTAAGTACGGGTCTGTGGTAGGACTAAAAAAGTGATTCTGTGAATCCAATCTAATTGATCTTGAGAAAAGAAACATTTTCTTGTCTCTAGATGTACAGCAGCTGGTAGAAACAAATAAAAACCAACAAAATTGGCACTTTAACTGCAGCGAATGGTGGTCCTTTAAAGACTGAAAGGGAATGAATACAAATGTATGCTACACTTTTCAAATTTCCATTAAAGAAATCACTCAACGTGTAATTGTTTCAGAGGTGTGGACGGCAAAGAGCTGAAGAGAGTCTACATTTCTCAGTATGCTTGCAAGCACAAACAACCGATGAGCAGCAACCAGCCCAGTGTTGTCTCAGGTCTTTTGGAACCAGAATCAGGCAGTGCTGGTTGTCATTTTATCTGCTGACAGCCAACTTTGGCTTTTATACCAGCATCTAACCTGGTTGCTGGCTGCTAAAAGTGTCCACCCACATGGCAGCTGGTACATTGTATTAGCCCTGGGAGTTGGTCCAGTTTGGCTCATGGAGGTAGAGAAAGGTTTGTTATCTACAAGAACAGGGACAGGAGACTCGGGGTAAGTGTGACAGGAGGGGAAAGAGAGAGGAAGCACACAGAAATTCACACTTTTATACACACCCTATGTTGGGGAGGGGGAAAAAAAAAACCTGACTGGTGTCCCAGTGCTGCTCCGATTAGAGCCTTAACCAATGGGTTTGAAATATAAGCTGTAAGCGAAAAGCAAATTCCTCAGGAGGACTAAAAAAAACCAAATGAGCAGCTAACTCCAGAGTGGGTGTAAAGAAAACAGACAAAGAAAGAAGAAAAAGATATAGAGATGAGAAGAGAAATAAAAAAGAGAGATCAAAAATAAAAAGCCATGTTTTCTCCCCCTCAGATCTTCAACGAAGTCTCTGCTGATTTCTTCTCCCACTCGCTGACAGAGAGACTCAAAGCCCGACATCACATCAACCTCTTCAAATATTTAGATATTATTCAACTTGTCTCCTTTTTCTCATTTTTACTCTGTCAGACAGCGAGAGGGAGGTGGGGGCCGATTAATATTCCCAGAGACTCTAGCGAACAGCAGTTAGGAAATAAAAGGCCATAAACTTCCAGCGAACTGATTGGGTCGTTTATTCACATCGTCGAGTGATGTGTCGGGTGCCTGGCTCTTTTAGATCCCCCCGAATGATGAAGCGGCTGTTTGCATTTACACACGCGGTGTAGGGGAGTGTGTGTGTGTGTGTGTGTGCACCGCCGTCTTTGAAAGCTGACAGCTCAGTGTGCCGTTCGCGAGAGGGCAGATGACAGTGGTCCGCCGAGGAAAGGAATGAGTGAGAGCGAGAATCTGCTGATAGCCAGTGTCAAAAAGTGCGAGTGTGTCAGGAATGTGCAAACGGCTGAGGAATTAATAATGGCTATTATGAACGTGGTGTTGATTAATGGAACATCTTAATAGTGTGATTCTCACAATTAGCACTAATGAATGTTACCGTGTTGGAGCTAGAGAGCACAACAGGAATGACCGATGCCAGTCTGAGGACTCATTCTGCATTATTATACCCCAGATGAGTCTTTGCCAATTGATGCAGATGGAGCAGGCTGATATAAAAGCACAAGAAATGGATGCCTTTTTGTCTAGAAGGGGGGAAAAAATCCAGAATATGTGTGTGTGTGTGGGGGGGTGTGCGGGTGTGTGTGTGTGTAGGCCAGGGATTTTAGCTAGTGGCTCACGGGGATTTTAATCCTTATCAGGAAAAACTCGGATCCCGGTATGTGTTGTACATAGAGTCTGATTTTCTTCGAGCACTCCAAGCAAGATGTTTGTCAGGCTTTTTTTGCCCTGCCAGTTGTGAATAATTTTCATGTGCACAGCTAAAAATAACAACAAGAACAACAAAAAAACTGTACCGTTCTCATCAAAGTCTTAATACAGTGGAAGAAATTACAAGTAGGCCTATTCACAGTCTGCGGGGAGGGATCAGAAATCCTGGTTGTAAGTGGAGCCTCAAAATACAAAGTAGAAACAAGAACAAAAGACAAAAATTGTAAATTATTGAATATCAGGTTAAATGTAGCATGTAGATTTAAAAGGTTGCTTATTGGCCCATCAAAGGTTTAATTTGCACATAAATCTGGCTTTCATGTCATTTTCTGTCAGGCTAAAACACTGTCAGGACTCCTTCATGGAAAAGATGAAAGGCCAGATTGTTGACATGTACAAACAATTACTTGCAAAAGTAATAAAAAATGTAATTGCCAAGAAGACAGTGGACAGGTAGAAAAAAGAGAAAACTGAAGTCACCACACGACTTCTTAGTGAAGTGTTAGCCATTAAACAGTGTTATTTTACTGCAATTTAAAAATTACATTTGAGCATGTACATGGGATTGGTGTAACTAACTTTAATCAAGCTTCAGACTGTAATTCAGTTCACACAAGGTGACTATTCTTAAGACTAGAAGAGCATTTATGTCACAGAATGAAAAAGAGGTAAATGAAAATTGAAGGAAATACACAAAGCCAAAGCCCCAAAGTTTATTCAAATTGGAATATATGGAAAAGGTCTAAAGGAAGAAGGGAAATATTTGGACCCATATTACATGCTGTCATCATTATACAATTGTACTGGGATACAATTATACAATTGTACAAGTTTTTTTCCCCAACACTAGCAAAAATATGTCCAATTCTACGGCAAGTTGGTTACTGTTAAATCTCCATAAAACCTGATTGTGCCCACAATGAAAACGAAAACGCGTGTACCGTATTTTCCGCACTATAAGGCGCACCTAAAAACCTTCAATTTTCTCAAAAGCCGACAGTGCGCCTTATAATCCGGTGCGCCTTATATATGGACCAATATTGAGCCACAACAGGTCTCGCAACTACGGTAAGCAGACGCCGACTTTATTTTCCCCGTAGAGGAAGAAACGGAGGAAAGCAGACGCCAACTTCATTTCCCCCGTAGAAGAAGAAACGGGAAAGCAGACGCCAACTTCATTATCCCCATAGAAGAAGAAACGGGAAAGCAGACGCCAACTTCATTTTCCCCGTAGAAGAAGAAACGGGAAAGCAGACTCCGATGCAGCCAGCGGTGCAAGCTGGGTTTTGTGTAAAGACCCCAAAATGGCTCCTATTAAGAGACACGCTTACAACGCAGAGTTTAAGCTCAAGGCGATCAGTCACACAGTAGAACACGGGAATGGGCTCTTTGCACCTGCCGCGCTGACGTCACAACCGCATGCGCAAATGCGGCTCTCCTTTTTCGCTTCGAGTTACCATGACAGCTAGAAAAGACAAAGTCTTATTTCAGACGCAAATAAAACAATACTATGAACATTGTTGTCTTTCTAATATAATGGGCTTTTAAGTTTTCATGGATTTTCAAACGATCCTGAATTAAGAAGACGGTGGCTTGTAAATATTCGTCGCTACCAGTTAAAGCTAACGCCGCACAGCAAAGTTTACAGCCTTCACTTCACTCTGGATCAGCTTCTTCAGCCTAAAGAAGAAGGTAAAGGAGCCTCCTGTGTTATTTCAATTAAATTACTTCTGTATTCAGCCTGAAAGAGTTTATGGGAACCAGAGAGCAGACCAGAACCAGACAGCCGAGCAACTGATCCGCCTGTACACACCGTTGTAAACACCGTCCTGCTTCACAAGAAGCATGAAAAACTAATAAAGCGAAGTAACACGGAGACCTTAAGGAACACGGCCATATTTTTCTAAAAGCAACAACTTTGAACCTGAACCAGCTGAACTAGAACTCCGACACCAGAGCTAATGTTAAGCTATGGGCTTGTTGTTCCTCAGGCTTCAGAAGCAAAAAGCCTGAACCGTAAAATCCCCGTTACTTGGTCTCTGACACTGACGACAACAAACACAGGTAATATACTTGAACACAAGGTAAAAACATTGTCCGTTAATGAATGATGAAAAATGTTTAGATACTTAAATAGCACATTTTTACAAGAAAAATGTCTAGCATAAGCTAAAGCTAATGTTAGCCACAAAGTTTAAAGAAAGTAAAACTCACCTTCGTATCTGTGTATAACGAGGCGAACATGTTAAAAACTTTCTCCAGCTACTTGTTGGGGCTTCGGATCGATGTTCATCATTAAGCTGAGGTGCAAAGAGCCCATAGAGCAGCAGCAAGAGAATTTGACATGAACAATCAATGGCGCAGAAGTGGAGGAAGCAACAGCTGTTCATTTTGGGAATGAACAGAGTTTTCAGAACGCTGGTTTGTAATCTATTAATAAAGTTTGACTGACCTATCTGACTATTTTGTCAACATTCCCTTTATCGCAGTTCCATCTAATGGATGCATAACGTAACCCCAGCCTCTACTGTAGCGTCTATTCTATGCGCCTTATAATGCAGTGCGCCTTATATATGAAAAAAGTTTTAAAATAGGCCATTCATTGAAGGTGCGCCTTATAATGCGGTGCGCCTTATAGTGCGGAAAATACGGTAATTGAAAAACGTGCCGAATGTAATTTCTCATAAATTCTGAAGCATTGTAATATGAAACTCTGGTTCTCCTTGTTAAAATATCTGCTGATAGTCCATCCACTCAGAAGAAATCTAGTCTTTTCTCTGTATTTTGTACTTTCAAATACTGTAGCAACACCTTCAACTGGCTACTCCTTCCTATGTGAAAGATCCAAATCATCACAATCCCAAATATACTTGTTGTTTTATTAATGAATTGTTTGTTAATTTGGTCCCAGCTTTGATACCTAACCTACCTACTTACTCTGTATTTTGTGTAAATATTAAGGAAATCAAACTGAAAAGCTTCCAGATCGTTTTTTTTTTTTTTTGGTTTAGACAGCTCATCTTCTGGGGAAGTGAATTTATTTCCACATGTGCCTCTACATCTTCTCAAAGACATAAAAACGTTTCAGTGTGAGTGTGTTTGGGAGAATGAGCAAAATAAACAGAGAGCCAATTAAAACTCAGCTAAATCAAAAGTGAATTTCGCAACAAGCAGGACAAAGTCACCAGATTGTCCCTGTTTTATGCCCACTACTGATCCAGTTCTATTCAATGTAAACAGAAATCTGATTGCAATTACTTTGCTAACCCCAGAGGTGATAGCATGTCTGGGTTTAGCAGGTTAATCAACAGCAATTCAGCTTAGTAACTTAATTAATATACTTCAGGAAGATTGTGTAAAAACAAACCCAGTTGTTGGCTCTCTATTCAACTACATCAAAAGGAGAGAGAAAAACAATTAACCAATGCTTAAATCAAAACACTTTATCAAATGTTTTGGAGTTTTTTCTTACATTATAGCAGGCATTCTGTTGCAGGTCTTAAAATAGAGCAAGCTCTTTGAATAATGTTTGAGACAGAAACTCCAACAACAAATGAAAATCAAGAAAAAGAATCTGTTTTTAACTTTGCTTTCTGAACAGAATCTGATTTATATTAGAACGAGAACGGGATATTAGAACGAGGAGGAAAAGAAACAGATTCGACATGAAGCTTTGCTCAGAGGTCTGTTTTACACCTCTCCATCAGACATGTTCATTATTGCACAGCGGAGAAAAATAGATACGGCTCTTACTATTGTGCTTTTCTCCCCCCAGTTTTGTGTCTCCTTTCTTTCTTCACAGTTTCATTCCCCTCTGTCTGAACTTATTTTAAGTGAGGAAAGAGAAAAACAGTTCCTTAAGAAAAAATATGTCTATTTATGCACCTTGAATTAGAATAACTCTCCTGCTTTTCTGCATGATGTGAGATTTGAAAAGAGCTGCATTTAATATAATCTTGGGGTGAGAGTGACACCGTTTGAATAATCTCTCTTGGTTTAGACTAAACTCCAGGAAAATTATATGGGTGTGTGCATGTGTGTGTGTATTTTTTTCTCTGCGTGCAACTGCTGCAGACGAGATAACCAAATGGGCTCCAGCTTCTTTTCTTCTTAGACTTAACCATGTGTCCCTCTTTACACGTGTTAGAAGCAGAAATGTTTACTGCAAAGATGGGTTTTAAGAATTGTAGAGATGCGCAAAATTTTATTTCATCTTCCAAGCAGCTTGTTGGTTACAGATGTAAAGAGCTTTTGCAGGATCTGTGATGGCGTGAAGAAAATGTGTCTCTTACTCTAATCTAGGCTCACTAAATTACATAAAGAACAATAAATAAATAACTCAAACACAGTTTTCCAGTTTAAAAGTATAGAAAAATGAAACACTCCAAAATGTCCAATAGTTGTTTTACAACTGGATAGAGTCACGTTTGAGTGAAAAGGTAAATATATTGGCTAGATTTTTAATATTTTTAAGAAAAACTGAAAAAAATAGGATTAGTCTGTTTACAGATATTATGAAATACAGAAGTTTACAAAAGTACCTGTTACAAATATACAGAAAACTTTTTGTCAAGCCATTACAATCTTTAAAGTGAAAATACTAAGATGCCAAAGAAAGTGTTGGAGTTTTTCTTTCCACTGTACAGTATGAAGCTTTTCATGGAGAGCTGGCTGAGAGAAACCCGCCACGCAAACAAGAAAAGTGTTTATGTTGTGAAGAAGCGTACGGAGATACAATCACTTGATGACACCGATTCATAAAACTCTACACAGTTTGGCTCCAGCCTATTTAAATTCTTTAAAAGAATTTCTCACGAGTTCAAACAGAAAAAGGGAAGCACGCACTCAGGGTGATGGCTCCTACAGAGTGAACTAAACATGTTGGATCTTATTTCATTGGACTTTTTTTCCGAGCGGTTCTTAAAAACACGCAACATGAATCTATCTATCAGTGTCTTTGCTTTTAAACTATTTTTCAATTTGTTTTAAACTTGTGCATAGGTTTCAATTTGCTTTACCTTTGTGTAACCAGGTTGCTGCATGTTGCAGATTTCTGCCTAAGTCCCTCTTGAAAATGAGATGTGAATCTCAATGAGGTTTGACCTGGTTGAATAAAGGAAATAAAATAATAATAAAAAAACACAGACAGCCACGATGAGCATTCATTAACCCAGCTACATAGTTCCACTAATTTATAAGCTAATATCAGCTTGTTGTAGCATTTCTCTGCCAAATAAAGTTACCGCCATTAACTTGTGTGCTTAGGTAAAACAGAGACCTGGTCACTCATACTGAGTCAGATTTTTCTGGAGCTGCTTCTTATTGAAAGGAAACTGCTGCTCTCCACTGTCCCCCACATGCTTTGCTGCAAAGCCAGTGACTCAGTGGAACCGTCTCCAGACAATAAGAAAAGACTCTTATGTTAGGTTACATGTCCAATTTGGACAGAGACTGACTTCAAGTGTTAAAAGTGGCAACAGGATGAGATCTGCTGTCTTGTGATGCACTCCCTGCTGTTGTTAGTGACTTCCGTCTTGCTCTGCTCCTCATTAGTTTCAGAGGAAATCATCTGTTGGTTGCTTCCACCTCACTGCACTAGTGTTGCTGCTGGCATAGACACACTCAAAAGTATATCTGTTTGCCCCAGATTCACCTCTTTAGGAGGTAGGTTGTGCTCCACTTTGCCTTCGGTTCCCCATTATGCTGTCTAGTTTTTGTTTCCCTGTCAAAAGCAAGTTTAGTTTTCTGTGTCTAAAGTAGGTGCAACTTCGTTGTGCTTGAAAAGAATAGCTGACTTTTCCACAACAAGGGCGTTGTTTTCCTTTAATTCTTTCAGTCAAAAACTGAATGCAAAACTGAACTCTTGCTGCAGTAAGAGTGTAGTTGTCAAATGCATATCTAAAAATACATATTTTGTGTGTAAATTCTGATGTTATAACCTTCTTAACCCGTCTTTCCTAATAGGTTTTGATGAGGCAAGAGTATGCTTAAAATTTAATAAACCGATGTTGTGATACACAAAACAGGTATTCCCCTAAATATAAATTTATAAATTTGGTTTCTGTCGGTTCAGTCAAGATGCATCAGAGGACTGAATGAATTTCTCTTTTATATTGAATAATTAATTTAATTTTATACAATACACACTGTAGGAGCCACATCCACTATTAAATATTTAATCCCATTTGATGAGTTATGAATATCAAAACATTCTACAAACGAATGAGCCAATTGGTAAAGATTTTGACATTTGTCAAACAGACTGACAACAGCTCCACTAACCGACCGAACAGAGATGACGTTCAAGTGTACCTGGAGTATCAGAACCATAAAAGTAAAGATTTCCCACACAAAGACCAGAACATAATACCCCAAAGTTAACAATCGGTCCAATACAGGGAAGGTTGATTAGCTAAAACTTGTTAAGCCCGGTGGTGGGGTGCTAGAGCAATCATTCATCCAGCGGTCAGCTGTGTTTTTGAGTTAAAAAATGGTTAAAGTTGACAGGAAATTTGAAAATATCACTTGATAACCATGTCTTATTGAAAGATTGGAAGATTAACACCTGGACACCAACTATAAAGTCTTAAAAAATGCAAACATTTTAAAAAGATTTAAATAAATAAGCAGTGCTTAGCCTGGTGGTCCGCCAGGCTTATAATACTCTGGGGGAAACCCTGACCTTCCCGAAATACACAACACATGAACATGCTAAGATTGCAAAAGTCAAGCTAGCATAACTGACCTTTACTCATAAATATAGCCACCATTATTAGCCCCTTTTTAATTTAAACTTTTTACTGACCTGCAAAATGTGACCAAATTGGATCACACTGTTATCTTGTTATCTAGTTGTAGTGTTGACAATTAGTAAAACATTTCATCCCCTTTTCAGGTATTTTTGCGATATTTTGTCATTTTCCCAACCACCAGTATTGCTGACGTAATGCATTGCAATGGTGCGTGTGCATTGCATGTTAATCACAAAATGTCCAGTCCAGTAGTATAATGCTGTCATTAAATGTCAATTTAGTTTTAGAGTCCCGGCAGGTTTGAGGTTGTCAAACTCTCTGTCAGACTAAATTGACCTCTAAAGGTAATTAGTTGCACAGTTTTTTAACTAGGACTACCATATAAAAAGAGGTTTAATATATATGTTTGGGTCAATTTTCTAATGTTTATTTTTTTAAATGCTTCGAAAACTGCAGCCGAATAAAACCCCCCTCAGGATTGTGATTGTAACATAAAGAACATAAAATGTTGTGTTTGCACGCTGATGGGTTAGAGAAAAGATGTTTGCTTTAGCTAAAAGTTCTCCAACCTTCACACATCCAGACAGTGTTAAAGCGCCATACAGACATCTACTAACCTGCGACATAAATCATTGTTTTCAGCCCCACGCGAAACAAAGCGACAAGTTCCCACACGGAATGACACACGGGAGTGCAAACATGCGAATGCTAACAGAGTACAACAATAATTTTACCGCCGCACCAGAAGAAAAGAGACAGAAATGCAGAAAGCGGAGGGAGAAAGGCAAGGAGGGAAACATCAAACAGAGATAGTAGCGAGATAGCAGAGCAGCAAATCCACACTCAGAGATGTACACATATTGTCAGTTTTTTTCTCTCTAGACAGACAAAAGAAGGAAGAATCATAAGCAAAGAAAAAGACCCGAATCACTAAGTTATAGATGTATTAAAAATGAGATTGGAACAAAGCGACTGAAGAGGTATTGTGCTTTCTTTGTCGATTTTCGTCCCAGTCAGGCTGCAGAGGAATCATTTGTGTCTTCTCTGATTAGGCAAAAAAATAAAAATAAAAAATCTGCAGGAGAGACTCTGCTTTAGTTTTTGCATGAGTCAAGACTAAATTGAGGTTTATTTACCCACTCTATCTCCTGTTAAAATGTATTTACCTTCAATAAATTTAACAAAAGCTGCAATAAAGTAAAGCTTAATAGTACAATTATTTTTACTACAGGCAAAAGATGATTTCTAATCCTTAAACTTCAAGTCTCAAAGTGGGAAATTGAAAATGAAAACAAACAAATGTAAAATCCGCCGATAAAACCTGTGAATTATCAAATGTTCTTCTTGCAGTATGGTCACTTGAGGACTTGAGCACTGTCAGCTAACTTTTATTGACTCCAAGATGGGATCTCCATGGTAACAGACTGGAGGAAGCCTGCAACGGACTGTATCTGGCCTGCATCTGAAGCTCGCAATGCCTACCTCTAAACATAATCAAGCACAAACACTCGGGAACACTTGCACCGAAGCACACAACGAAAAGAAAAAAAAAAAAGAAGAGAAACTGGAGCACTTTAGTGGGAAAGGGACCAACAGGATGACATTTAAATGGATGGAGGCTTTGGTGGAACAAATGAGTTCATTTCTGCTGTTCTAGTTGCAGTTCAAACCTCCCTCTGGATATAAAATGGTGATCCCGCTGAAATGACAGAGCGACGTCTGTTGAGAATTGTACTCTTCCCTGCTGAATTCCCCATTTCAGCAGGCCCAGGGCAACGAGAGATAAAAGCAACAGGAAAACAGAGAGTTTAGTTATACACAATCAGCCCTGCTGCTCCCAATCAGTCATGATGGTAGCAACACAGCACGAGGGGGAACAGAGGCGCCGCTCCAGCGAATGTAAAAACGTGTGGCACACAAAGGTTGTGTTGGCGTGTGTGTGGGGGCGTGCGCGCGTGTGTGTGTGTGTGTGTGTGTGTGTGTGGGACAGAGTAAGGCACAAAAAAGCAGAAGATAAGTGTTCACAAAACTGAAGGTTAAATAGAATGGAATGTAGGAAACCAATCAAGTGTTTGTACTGAAGATGTACATTAACGAGAGTCTCAACATCAATTTAACAAAATTGTCAAGGTACACTGCCTGGCCAAAAACAAAGTCGCCACCTGGATTCAACTAAGCAAATAGGTACAAGCCTCCTATTGGATAAATACTGCATAGGCGATTATGTTTCAGCTGGCAACAAGTTATTTAACCCCAGCTGATGCAATGAGTAACTCCTCATTTCTTAAACAACCATGGCAAAAGACACATCCTGTGGTCGTGGAAAAGACGTTAGTCTGTTTAAGAAGGGTCAAATCATTGGCCTGCATCAAGCAGAGAAAACATCTAAGGAGATTGCAGAAACTACTAGAATTGGGTTAAGAACTGTCCAACGCATCATTAAAAACTGGAAGGATGGTGGGGAACCATCCTTTGGGGGCAGTGCTATGATCTGGGGTTGCTGCAGTTGGTCAGGTCTAGGTTCAGTAACATTGTGTGCCCAAAGAATGAGGTCAGCTGACTACCTGAATATACTGAATGACCAGGTTATTCCATCAATGGATTTTGTCTTCCCAAATGGAACGGGCATATTCCAAGATGACAATGCCAGGATTCATCGGGCTCACATTGTGAAAGAGTGGTTCAGGGATCATGAGACATCTTTTTCACACATGGATTGGCCACCACAGAGTCCAGACCTTAACCCCAGATGTGCTGGAGAAGGCTTTGCGCAGTGGTCAGACTCTCCCATCATCAATACAAGATCTTGGTGAAAGATTAATGCAACACTGGATGGAAATAAATCTTGTGACACTGCAGAAGCTTATTGAAACAATGCCACAGCGAATGCGGGCTGTAATCAAAGCTAAAGGCGGTCCAACAAAATATTAGAGAGTGTGACCGTTATTTGGTGGCGACTTTTTTTTTGGCCAGGCAGTGTATAAAAGGTCAAACTGTAATGTATTTTCCCCCCTGATGATGCATTACATGCTAACCCTCTATGGCATGACTTTTTATTTTTGTGGGGAAGAAATATTTTCCTGCATTCTTTGGGAGCTTGGTGGTCCCTAATTACATGTCAATCATAAAATCGGACTCTGACACCTCCTGGAACCAGATTTGGGTTTGTTGCCTCAGGGTAACATTGGTCTAGAACACCAAGATTGTCTACACTGATTATGAGAAATGAAATACAAATCAAACAAAAACTATATTCATAAAAGAACTATTTTTTGGACAAAAATATGTCAAAAATCATGCCCCCCAAAAAATAAAATAAAGGAGCAATGTGAGGTACAGCTATGTGGTTTGTTGCCTGAGGGCAACGCCATGCCATAGAGGGCTAATGTATCACAATTTCTACTACTATAAATAGAGATTTTGATGAAACAGGTTTATTATTTTACCTGAAACATTCTACCAGTATTCAAAGCTGCCCTTTTAGTTATCCACAATCATTTTTCTACTTCAGGGCTTCACTATTGCATATCTCTAGGTATCTTTTATCTTATAAAAGATACCTAGAGGAACAAACATAATAGTTTGTTCTTCTATATTTAACACTTTTATTTCTGCTGCTGCTTTTTGTTATTTGATCAGTAAACCTATTTCCAGTAGAGACCTCATTGGTACCTATTGTGTGAGCTACACACTAACAAACTGCTAGGTTAGCTGGCAGTTGTTTTGCTTATAGAAGATCTATTAGCAAAGGGGCGTTTTGTTACTGTTTTACCTGTAAATATGGTCAAATTTATCAAGGTAAAACACCACTAGATGGCCACAGTTATCTCTTCTTGCTTAGTTAAAATGACCATCCTGAAATTAAACCAAAATCTCAAATCCTCTCATTTAAATATACATTTATAAATGTACTGATTTATAAATTTATATTTAAATATAAATTAAATATATATCAATTAATTGATATCAATTAAAACTTTCCATATTATTTCATTACTCATCAATCATTTGCTTACTTAAACAACCCACTCTATGGAGGAAATTGTTTCCTGAATTTAGGAAACAAAAACTACATCAAAATCCTGCGTTATGCGATGATAATGACTTCTCTACAACTTCCTATAACCTGCTTCCAAGCAAAACCCAAAGGTTTAAAAAGCCTATTTCTATGTTCCTTAGGAAAAAGGTTCATTGGATCCTTTGCGATTTTAGATTTCACAGTTTATGTTTAAGGTTACTAAACTAGCCTGAGTTATCTCTATTGTCAGATGGACCACAAAACAAACCCACTCCCCCCTTCATGAACCTCCTCTCACCTCTTGAAGGGGCAGGAAAAAGAGCTGATAAGGATTTCAAGAGAAACTCCTAATTCTTCTGCTGCTTCATTAGCATTTGGCTCTTGTATCATGAGATATGTTTTAGTTTCATCTCATTTTAAAATTTGGGAGTCTTCTGTTGCTTTACTTCTAAAGTTGTAACTTTTTTTTATCATGCACTAGTGTTTTGCCAGGGGGCTTCATATGGTGGTCAGTTGGACCTGGTGGGGGTCGGAGTTGCAGCACCGCTGCAGCTTCTGCCTGTTCTCCCCTGCTGAGCTGCTGCAAGCTGCTGTGAGCAGGAGTTGCAACTCCTCCCTGGTGCTTCATTGTTCTCTAGTCTAAATAAACATACTTGTTGCTTCCTCCTGCTTATTTTTATTTGCAACATTCTCTTCTTTCTGTAGTTGATTTTAATCATGTCTTATTACAGTTTAGTGTTGATTCTCTACAAGTAGCTCCTCATGCACCAGTGTCACACAAAAATATCTTTCCCCCATTAACCAATAGTTATTTCAGGCTTAATGTTAACCATTGATAGCAAATCGTGTAAATTTAGCAAAACTTCCCTTGTTTGATCAATTTCCATTTCATTCACTTCATCTCATTTGGGATGCGATGTCTCATTATAAGACTCTGGTTCACTCAGAGCTGATTCTAATTATACTCAGGCGTTTTGTTTTTCAGGACAGTTTCTGGCCAAATGTCCTTCTTTTCCACAACACCCTGAATTATTTGATCTTAGATTTCCTCTTCTCCCTCTAAACCTCCTTTTTATAAAATATTCCTGCTGAAGCTTTTTTTAAATGTTTACTACCTTCTCAGCATGGAGGGAAATAATTCACATACTCGGCTAATGTTCCAGTTCCCAATTCTATATAAATGATTTACTCATATTAACCCATAATTTACTATCCATTTGTTCAGAAGTTTTTATTTTCACAGGGTTCTGCCTTTCAATAACCTTCCAATCTTTACACTGCAGTTCATCTTTTGGTTCACACTTACTGCTGTTTTACCCATTTTGAACAATTTAGTCCAGTTCATCAACACATAGGATGTTCTAAAACTGGGATTTTTTTTTTTTTTTTTTTTTTTTTTACCCCTCCAGAGGTTTTTTTGTGGGCTCTAGTGTCCCTTATGTGACAGTGGGCTGACAGGAAACGGGGAAGGAGAGGGGGGAAGACATGCGGCAAATGTCGTCGGGTCCGGGAGTCGAACCCGCGACGGCCGCGTCGAGGACTGAAGGCCTCCAAATACGGGTCGCACCAACCGCTACCCCACCACGGAACGCCCCTAAAACTGGGATTTTTATAGCGGGGTAACAATTTAAAAAAATACCATTTGTAGTAATTCTCATTAGAGTATTTCTGAAACCGAACTGAAAAAAGAAGCAAGTTTATAAACAGTGTACAGAAACGATAAACCCCAGAAAAAAACACTAAAGTAAAAGCAAAACCGTAATAAAAATAAAAAGCACAAGAAACTCAAAACAAAAAAGAACAGTAACAGAAGTTGTACCACTATGGACTGGAAAGTGCTCTCTTCACAGGTCCAAGCTTCTAGTTGATCACTCGTCAAACCGAAACTTGACTTTCCAGACTCGACTGTCTCCCCTGAGGGAAGATAGGAGGAATCCTTTCCTATGGCAGTGGTCTGGGCAGCACTCGGTACCTGGATCCAGCAATCAGTGGTGGCCTGTGTCCCATCGGTTTGTGCTGCCTTGGTCAAAGCCAAACTTGAGTTCTCAGACTCAACTGTCTCTTTCTCCGAGGGAAGATTGGAGGAATCCTTCCCTCGGACAGTTTCCTGGATAGCTTCTTGGATCCAGGAACCAACTGCCACCTGGCACCAATCTTCTATTGCTGCGTTTGTCAAAATAGCACTTGAGTTCTCAGATTCAAGTGTTTCTTTCTCCGAGGGAAGATTAGAGGAATCCTTCCCTCGGACAGTTTCCTGGATAGCTTCGTGGATCCAGGTATCAACTGCTGCATGGCACCAATATATTGCTGCATTTGACAAACTAGCACTTGAGTTTCCAGACTCAACTGTTTCTTTCTCTGAGGGAAGATTGGAGAAATCCTTCCCTATATCAGTGGTCTGGACAGCGCTCTTTTCATGGGTCCAGTCTTCTTGTGCCGTCTTCGTCTGAGCAAAAGTTGAGCCTTCGGACTCAACTTTGGGGTCCTTACCAGCCGGTGAAGGACCAAAAGGAAAAGCACAAAAATCATCGTGCTCAGAGAAGCAAGCTTCCCCAGCCGGGGAAGCTTGGATCTCTGGCGAGGAAGGCTCCTCTAAAACTTCCCCAACCAGGGAAGGTTCAAAAAGGAACACATCGAAATCATCATACTGGGAGAAGCAAGCTTCCCCAGCCGGAGAAGCTTGCTTCCCAGTCAGGGAAGGCTCGCAAGGAACCTCCGCAGTAGAGGAAGGTTCAAAAAGGAACGCATCGAAATCATCATATGCAGACTCAGTGCTCTCGTCCTTAGAGACACTTTCGTCTGAATCGCTACCAGGAAAGATTTTGTCAAAAACCTTCTGCATTCTGGTGCTAACCAAATATCCAAGTCCAAAACCCAGGGGAAAAAACACGCCAACTAAAATCCTGTTCATAATGAAAAGCTTTGCTAGACACAGTGTTGAAGTTCGATGAGCTGACTGAATATGAACTGATGATTTGAAATACAAGCCCTCATAACCTCAGAAGTTCTTTGACCACATCACAGATGAGGTCATAGCTACAATGAGGTCACAGTAGTTCTGAGGCAATGTTTCGTTTCTGCTCGTTTCTATGGAAACGCTCAGATCAGTTCCACATAACCCAAAAAATTGACCCTTTGCAACTGTGTCACTTAATCATTTGAGGTGCCATGACAGACGTTGGAAGTGAGGATGGGAGTATTGAACAGAGCGACGAATAGTTTTTAAAAGTTGTTTGGAGTCTGTGTTTTTTTAAATTGTTTAAAAAACTTAATAGCTATGATAGCTGTTTAGTTAAGGTTTCCAGCAAAAAGGCATGAAAATCTGTTAAGTATTTAGCGATTTATGATGAATTAAATATGCTGATACTTCACTAACATAGCACCGAGTGGAGCGGGCCGCTCTAAGATGGCGGCTCTATCTGACGTCAGCGACAATAGGCCGGAGCGGTCCGTATGCCTCTGGTTTCTTTGCCTGCTTCTTTGCTGTTTGGACATTTTCTGCTCTATTTTTCAACTCGCAGCCGGTTCTGGTTTTAGTTCTAATAGTTCATGTAGTGAAAACAAACAAACTTAGAGTTGTTCGAGTTCTCCAGAGCCGAGCATGAACGGTGAAGAATTAGCACTTGGCTCAGTTCTCTTTCAAACTACTTTAGTAGTTGTTTATAAAAAAATACATAAAAACACTATGTTGTTGGTAAAGAAACTAACAGACTGCTTCCGACAGGAAGGTGAAACCCATAATAGCCTAGTTAGCTTACCTGACTTTCCACCGTGTTTTCCTCTTCATGGCAGACTCCTCTCCTGCCTCTCAGCAGGTTTTCACCTCAGCTCAAATTAAAAATGGTGCTTAATTTCCCAAAATGGTCTTATATTGTTTTATCTTAAATTTTGGGGGGAGTTTTTATTGTTAAAAAACTCCTGTGCTACTTCTTCGGGTCATTTAAGTTTAATCAGTTCGGCCTATTTTGAGCTTTTAGAACGAGCCGTTTTAAGACTTCTTGTTACTTTAAATGCAACTAAGCTGCCGCTAGCTACATCTCCATCACGTTTACACTCGCACTTGAAAATGGCCGCAAACTGATGCGCAATTATACAGCTGTACAGCTTTGAAAAGCAGAAGTAGAGCCTCCTGCACAACCAACAAGAATGCAGCACGTGGTTTCTGGATTGTAAGTCAACAACCAAACACTTGTCTTTTCCAGCAGCTTTTGTACAGCGTTAAAATCAGCTGAATAAAGTCCTCCTCCCAAGTCTTGACCGGTCCGCAGTAATACAAAGGTTGGGGACCGCCGCTCTAGAGATTTGCAATGATTTCCACATTTTACTTTTCACATAGAATCCACTTTGTAATATTTATGTGTCTGCACTGAAATTAATCAGATGCAGTTTGATTCATTTTACCTTATGAATTGTAAATGATCAGCTTATTATGAAATTTTAGTGATTCTTTTTGACAATCTGTTCTCAATTTCTTTGATATGGGACAAGATATAGGACATAACGTTCTGCATCACCTTCATTTACTCATGCTTATATGTGAAAATGATAACTTCATCATAAACGGCTTTAAAATGTTGACGTTTGACATAAATCCTTCTGGTGAAAACTAACAAATATTCTTGCAAGTAGCATGTTTTTATTGATTAATTGGGAAGATCTATGTGTTTCTGAAAAAAGCACATTATACAGTACATTAACTGTGGCAATTGGAATGTTCAGGCATAACATTATGACCACTGAACGCCGACGTTAGTAACACTGATTTTACCAAATCATTGCAGCTTGTAGTATAATTTAAGGTCTGTCCATTTTACAAAAATTTCTTGAACTTACCAATAATCTATGAATAAATATGAATGTGTGACTCCAGTTAATAACATCTGCCAACAGGAAGTATATTAGTTTAACCAGAGGTCACAGTACATGCAAGTTAATCAATCAATCAGTCAATCAATCCAAAAATCAATCAGGTTTATTTGTATAGCACATTTCAGCAGCAAGGCAGCATAAAAACACAAAAATAAAAGGTCATAAAAAACAACATGGAGTCACTGATCGAGAAACCAGCAACCAGCTTTGCGCAGTGGTCAGACTCTCCCATCATCAATACAAGATCTTGGTGAAAGATTAATGCAACACTGGATGGAAATAAATCTTGTGACACTGCAGAAGCTTATTGAAACAATGCCACAGCGAATGCGGGCTGTAATCAAAGCTAAAGGCGGTCCAACAAAATATTAGAAAGTGTGACCATTTTTTGGTGCGACTTTTGTTTTGGCCAGGCAGTGTATTTAAACATTTATATCAGATCAAATGAAGATCCTCTGATAAAAACTGAAATAATAAAAAGGTATTTTTAAAATATATCAATTTATGGCACACTTGGACAAAGTCCAGCTGATGTAGCACAGGTACTTGAAACCTATTTTATTCAACCTGAACCTTCTTTAGTAAAGTGCTGTAAAAACTGTCAAAAGGACATTAAGTCAACATACACACCAGGATCAATATGTGAAGCAGGGGGGTTTAAAGTTGCTGCATTACAAACACATTTAGAGCTAAACACAAACATTTTCAGGGAAATCAATGCTTCCTAATGCTGCACTGTTAGTGATTTTAGAAAGGATGCTGATGCTGTAATACATGTGCTCTGCCAGAAGGTGGCAGTAATATTGACATTGACTACATTAAAATTTAGAAGAAGTAGATAGCATTTATTGTCATTGAACAGAATTCAACGAAATTTCCATTGCAGCTCCCGTGCAAAAGGTCAAATATATACAGTAAAAATAAGCAAACACACAATAATAATAATAACAATATATACAACTAAATTAACTAAAGGCACTCAACCATCCAAAGAAGTAGCAGCAGGTCCAATTATGGCAAAGTACAGATAATGTGACAGTGCAAAATACAGAACAATATGACTGTGTGGGGGTGGGGGATATATATGTATGACTGCGAGGAAGAAGTAGATCTTGAGGATGACCAAAGCTGAGCTAGACTAGAGATTCTCACAAAACCAAAGCTGCACCTGTAAAATGTGATTCAATGTGTAGCTCTCATTTGGAATTTTTCTAAAAATCAACATTTTTGCAGGTGGATTACAAATGTACAACATGACAAATCACACAACATTAATGTGTCCAATGCTGCACTTGCAAAGGACTGCTTGAACGCAAATTTTTTTTTGTTGATTGCATCATCTTTGTGGTGAAAGAAGAAAATAAATTGTCAAATTTCATATCAAATGTCACATGCTTGCTCAGCTGATGTTGTTGACATCTGAGTGTATTAAAATCAGTCGCGATACGTTTCCAAAAGTCACAGCGCAGACGCACACCCAAGCATTTTCAGGGCTGGTAAAAATTCTCACTTTTAAAAAACGTGTAACCAAGACTAATGTACAGTTTGAAAACACAAAATATGTAAAAAGCAAACCCTTTGATCTCTTTTCAGACTGGTTAGGATGCACTTCTACACTTAAATGAACCCAAATTAGATTGTCACCCCAAGTAATTCCAGCACTTTCTTGTGTCCAAACAACTGATCATTCATAAACAGAGGCAAATATAATAAACTGGTTCAGAAATGGAGAACATGCAGTTGTTGCAAAAGCAAAATAAAAAAATAAGATAAATTCTGGGCTAATCGGTCAGTTTTCTCTGTTTAAATCTGCTAAATAAAGCCATTGTTGTTTAGATGGCATTTATCATTTAATAGTTCGTTATTTACTGTGCTTCATTTTCTGCACTCTGTCAATTTGGCATTGATTGCTCCATCCTGAGAGTGTAACAAGACAAGGTACTCCACTGTTTTAATGAAAAACTGCAGTAACTCAAAAGTCGAGATGAACGATGAGTCATAAATCAAAGTCTCTGAGCATCTTTCTGCATGTTGATCTCTCGCATACTCAAAATTTATGTTTTTCTTAAAACCTCCTATTTCTTATGTTCTCTCATGCCGTTGCTGAAAAACAGCAAGGCGTGTTATTTTATTGAAATATGATAGAATATATTAGTGATATTTTCTGTAATATTTCTGCAAATATCCCCAAGATGAAATCCTGGAAATGATTTCTATCAGATGAGTTGAACCGAATCACTAATGCGTTTGACGTGAATGCTGAATTATCGCCATGCCACAGATGTACGTATTTAGTAAATGTATGAGTTTGGAATTGATGTTTTTACGATGGACTGGCGACCTGTCAATGTGACCCCGTTTCCCACCCAATGACCCCTGAATTTAGCCTCCAGCCCTGCTGGGACCCTGCAAGAATAAATGAGTATTGAAAATAGGTAGAGGACTGCATGGACCTTTTAATTGCAAACTGCTAATAAAATAGGAATTAGTATAGGAAAACAGACAAACTTTCAATCAGTTTCTCCTGAATTTCTGCTACTCTGTTCTTCCCCAGCTGTCAGTTTTTTGTTTTTTTTTTTCAGTTTGAATGAAACGGGCTATTCTTGTGTTTGTGTTGAACAGGAACACACAGCGAGGGTCAAAATCAGGTCAGAAGGAATACTAATAAACAAAGCAGCTGTGGGTTTTTCCTCTCTGTAGCTTTGGAGTGAACATGTCTGTCATATTTCTATCTAACCTTCTTCCACTGCCCTCTCCTCACGTGGGAATTTTGGTAATTTCCATAAAACAGAAATTCCCCTCATAGAAAACGAAACCATCTGGACGCAGGTGTTCTGTATTAATCCATCATATTATCTCTCAGGGCTTCCCTGTATTTATTTCTCTTCCCCCTCTCTTGTTCCTGCTCTCCCCCTCTTCCTTCCCTCCATTCACACACCCTCATTAAACTTCTATCTCAGTCTCGTTTTCTTCACTTTCTTTAAGCATGCTCCTCTCCTCCTATGCCCCTGTCATCAGCATCTCCCCGCATCCTTTCCAGTTCTTCAACCTCTACTCCACCACCTCGCATCTGCAGCCTCTTCATCTCATTTTTGTGTTCTTGTCTTTCTGTTTTTAAACTCATTTTCCAAACTTCTTGCTCTGCTCCCAATTATTTCCTTCCCCTCTATCATCTACATCTCTTCATTATCATCTTTCTGCTCTTCTTCTGCTGCCACGCAACACAACAAAAAGAGGAAGGCAGCGCTCGCTGCATGCATTGTTACCTTTTTCGCAAGTAGCTCCGCCGTAGCTGGGCAGGCAGAGGCACACAAAGGAGTTGATCTCATCGATGCAGGTTCCTCCGTTCTGGCACGGATTAGACTGGCAGTCGTCAATGTCTGAAGGGAAAGATTGAAGGGAGAACAGGAGATGAGTCAAAGTCACATGTTTACTTTGAAGAAGTGTTTGTACTCCTTGAACTTATTCACATTTTGAGACACTACAACCACATGTTTCATTGGAGTTTCATGGGATTTTCTGTGACAGAGCAACACAAAGCAGAGCACACTTGGCAAGGGGACAGAAAAGCCTACAATTATCTATTTTATTTTTGACAAATAAGAATCTGAAAATCGGTACTGCATATTTAGTTATCCCACATTGGTCAATATTTGTGTAACCCTCTTTTAATTGCCATGAGTGTAGCGATATGCTTCTACCATTTCCAGCGAGTAAAATACATAAACATTCGCCTTTGTAAATCACGCAAGTCATCATCAAGCTAGATAAGGATGTAATGTTGATTGTGCAGTGTCCCGCTGGACTCTAATTTGGATTTAGGTCTGGGCTTTGACTAGGCCATAACAATACATGCCTCAACTCTTCCACAGGATTGCCCTGTAAGTTTTTTGAGCATATTTATTCAAAGTAGAGGAGGTGAAGACAAAGTGAATGCCAAACACTCCAGATTGCTTTTTTTTAAGCGGCCACCATTTTAAACTACTTTGTGTTAGTCCGCCATTTAAAATGCCAATAAACCCCATTTATATTTGAGGTTGTGATGTCAGAAGATGTGTGAAAATTAGGACAAATTAACACACTCTTTCATACACAAACATCCCTCTACAAACAGCAGTTTATGCAGCTACCTGCCACAGCTCAACGCTAAGTTTTAGTCAGATTAGAGGTGTTTCTGTGAAAGCTATAATTAGGGCAAATTGATTGAATTCATCAGCGAGCTGTTTGGGGATGCAGTGGAGCGCATGAAGCTAATTGCAACGTGTTTGCAGGACGTGGCGCAGAGCTGCAGTCGAACCCTGAGCAGCAAAAGCAACGGAGAGCGCATGCACCGAACACCCACACACACCCACACCACCACGCTCACACACACACAGAAGATTCAATTTGTACCAGTGGACCCAATTCAAATTCTTCACCCATTGGGAACCACAAAACATATATACAGATCAATTTTAATTAGGCAAACATTCTTTAATTCTAACTTAAGAATTATGTTGCCTTTATAAACAAATTCAAACACATATTCCACAAAAGCTCATGTTCAGTAGAAAAATGCCAATTGTATTTTTTTTTTCTTCTTCTTTTTTTTTGGCTGATCTCGGCCTGAAGGCACAATCATTAAAGCTGCAGCTGGCAACTTAACAATCCTCAACCATCACAAGCTCTGAGAGACTCTCTGAGGCTCTGACAAGAGGTCATGGTGGGAGGCAGAACAACGTCTGAGGGCTGAAGGAAGATATGGAAATGAGAGGATGCTGAAAAGCAGTGCAGAGCTGGGTGAGGAGGCTGAGGGGATGGAAACAAGGGTGGAAGTGGAAAGACGGAGCGGAGGTGATACCATTCTGCGAGGAAGTTAGCGAGTTTTGGGGTCGGATTACAGCAGCTTTGTAGGCGGCAGCGTTTGGGCGGATCAGCCCGTTTGGTGCGAACAGCATGACAGCTTCGTTGCTGTTGCTCCGCTTAGGGCCGGCTGATCTCAAAGGCTAAAGTCGATGCGGACAAAAGATATCGAGCGAGAGGAAATGGAATAAGACGCTCAATTTATTCTGAGGTCGGACAGCCGTGTACGTCTGTCCTAATGTATGTTTGGCATGAGACAAGAAATGATGACAAAACGACAAAAAACAAATTACTTTATCTGCCATAAAAATGAACTTCACATGCTGCATCAAACTGTCTTAAATGGTTATTCTTCTCCTTTCAAGTTCAAACTGCAGGGATCTGAAAAGGTTCCAAACAACGCAGCTGTGAAAATCATGTTTCACCTTGCAAATGTAGTCATAACCATTAAACCTTTTCATATTTTGCCAAAATTACAAACAAAACTTTGGTCTATTCCAAAAAATAAACATGTTTTGATCAGATATATTCAATTGCAGCTCTGTGTGTTGAGGATTATTATCCAACTGGATGATGAAACTTAGTCCTAATCTTAATTCATATTTAGTCCAAGTCATTCTTTTTTGCATGTGAGCCAAAATGTTCAATTTTAGTCTCATTTGACCAGCGCACCTTATTTCACCTGCCAAGTCCCAAACATGTCTTGTAGCATACTACAAACAGAACTTTTTATTACTTTCTTTCAACAATGGCTTCATTTTGTCAACCCTCAGATTTGAGGAGTGCATCACTACTACTGAATTGAAGTTTGAGGTTTTAAAGTGACAACATCATAAAAAAGGTAAACTGGCATGAATACTTTTGAGAAGCACTGTCAGTGCATTCAACCCAAATAAACTAGTTCAAAGAATACCTGTAGGTTTACAGAAAGGTTGTGTCTGTGAATAAAACATGATTAAAAAAGGTAAAAAGGAAATAAAAAAATACCAGGAAAGAAAAATCCTTGGGCTCGCCTTAACAAATATTTCTACCATTTCTCATTTTGTTGTGTTAATTATCTGTTTATTTCAGATAAACAGAGTTAAAGATCACCTCTACCCAACCGTCCACATTCTCTCTCCCCTGCGGTCTCTTTTCCTTCCAGCACTCAGATTTATGTCTTCAATTCTCCTGTAAAATACCCGTGAACTCTGAAGCCAAATAAACCCAGACAACTCTTTCTCATTGCCATATAAAAGTGTTTAACAGATATGAACAATTTCACGCTCGTGAACCCTTGAATTTGTCTGCGGTCCTCCATAGGGTTTTTTTTTTGGCTTTCACTAAACTTGTAATCTATGTCTACTAAATACCAACTGCATAACATTTTATATTTTACCGAATTCTGGTGAAAATCCATCTCTCCATTTGCTTCACAATCGGTTCATTGTCTGGGATGTAGGAAAAGTAATTTTAAATGTGGTTTCTTTACCCGAATTTACCTGAAATCTAACAGTCAATCATGTCTGCTGTGCTTTCCTCCTGTTTTCTGAAGAAATGCTTTTACTTTGACTAGTTAGTTGTTTTTGTCTCTGGTTTTAGTGAGTGTCAATTATTGTCTCTCTCTTTCTCTTTCTGACCTGATCACCTTCTACCCTATGATATGTCTCAGCTCCCCATAACCCTGTGAAAGATGAACTGTGTATAACGAGCAGATGGACGAAATACCGCACTAATAATGAAATGAAATCCAGACTAAAATAACCCATCTTTCAGATAATCTAAAAATCTATTTCTGTTGACATATACCCTACATATTCTGTTTTCATGTTTTGTTTCGAGAGCATATAATGTGCAACAGTTATTCTTTTCTCACCTAGGTATTGATCAAAACACTGGTAATTATTAGCATAGGCTAACTGGTTAGGCTAATGCAGGGATGCATCTAGGAAGCAGATGCTCAGCCACTGTAACCTCTGAGCGCTCTGTGAACTGCTCTTGAGTGAATCAAAATGCTGCGTCACGTTTGTAAATCTGTAGCTACTGACTGCAGAAAAGCTGCTGACCTCTGCGCGCTGTGCACCTCATCATCCACTGACCCAATTCACCGCTGCATGGCTCAGCTGCTCTTGCTCCCCACCACTCCGCCTCGACACGAGAGCTACAAATGTTTACAGACATATAAATAATATAAATGTTTATAGCCACTTAGTTTTCATAAGTGCTCGCGTGTGGATGCGTTCACTCATTATCTGCATTTTATTTTTTTCTAAATGTGTGACAGTGAGCTGTTTTGCATATGCCCTATTTTCTATTTTCAACAGTAAAAACAATCTGCGGCAACTGATGAAAAGAAACGTCAAAAAGGGGAACATTTGAAGTATTTTTACCCTTTCTGTAACACAAAAATAACCGCAGCTTCCTTTTCTGTTATTCTTGAAGTCACTTTTTAATAAATGCTGCTCCTGTGAAGATGGAGTCAACTGTTTATTTTTTTTCTGAATGCAAAAACTAATGGCTTTTTCTTATCTAATGTTTATGATGGCAGCTATTCATTTATCAAACTGATAACTGTTTAAAGATCCCAATTTTGAAAGCATCTTTCAAAATGTCTTAAGTGTTCCCTCTTTGGTTATCTAAGATTAACTAATAAAACATGGAGTGGGAAAGAAGGAGAACAGCTGGTTAGACATAATGAAAATTTAACATTCAAGCAAATTTTAAAAAACGATGGCAACAAATACAAAACACAGTATTCCTGTGTATATTTACCTTCTCTTCTGTGCAGATTTATTATGTAAATATGCATCTACAAAGGTTGGAGGGTGCGAAAAGATCTCATTACGAGTCGCATTCTTCCACAACCAGCCTCAGTAGGTGGCAGCCACGGATAAATGAAACCCCGACAGAGCACGAACGCACCTTTTTTCCTTTTTTCCTGTACGAGACTAAATGCCAGCCGTAGCTACAGATCAAACAGCCGACTGATCAATTACACAGAGAACCTTTGAACCAGTAAATGCCACCCAAAGACTTCACGTCTAACAAGGTTCTACAGAGGTCATGAGGGGATGATATTAATATCAAAGAGGAAGACTTTTTATTTTGGCAGACACCCAGAGGAAAATGTACATTTATCAGAGCAAGCCAGAGCCGCACTCTCGTGCTAAAAGCATCGGCACGGAATCCAAAGCTAAAAATTGTACGGTACGCCAGTGCAACCCTCCGCTTCCCTGGAACTCTGACAAATCGGGTCAGGCTTTCTACGTTCTCCTAATTGCAGCTGAACCACAGCTGCCGTTATGTAAAAAATAAACCGACATAACATGCTGTAAAATAAAGGCTTTGAAATGGAAATGTTTTTTGTCACACGAAGGTTCTGGTTAAAAGGCTTTTTGTGTTTGTCGTCTTTTATAGCGGCGACCCTGGATGATTGACTTCCCTTTTGGTTTGCTGAGGGGCATTGACATTTCCAAAGCCTTCTACAAAGATGGATACCTTTCTGTTTAGCTGCTGCTCATCCAGACACCGTGAACGCTCAATGGGCCATGTTGCGCTTTTTCAGAAAGCAGATTTTCTGCGTGAGTATGTCTGAACACAATATAAATTTTGGTTTAGTTGTCTTTGCTGCAAACAACAAGGACAGCAACAGCAACAAGTGTTTGTATAAACATTGTAAACCTCTTCATTTGCTATTTTATTTATTTGCAGAGTAAATATGTGCTACTAATTCACATGTTCGTTTTACAGCCATCTTTATCAGCAGAAACTCCTTTTTTCTTTTTTAATTACACAATAACTTTCTTTAAACGATTCTTTCCCTTTATACCATAGCAGAGCATTACTGCTTATTGGCACACAGCTAATTGTTTTGTTGTTTTCGAGCATGCACTTTAATATTTCAGTTAGTGTCTGAAAATATGCACTCCACGAAAAATGCCACCGGGTAAAATGAATGAATCCAGATATTTCCCCCTAAGGATGCAGATCAGCATAGAAAACAGTGGTGTAATTACTAAACCAAACAGCTCACATCTGTGCATACTTATTCTCTAGTTTTCTTAGAATTTTTACTGCTTGATGATGTAAAGAGAAAAGAAAAAACCTCATTTTGTTTACTGAGGAGATCATGAGTATTTAATATTTATCAATCACTATTTAAGTGTTCAGAGCAGCTACACAGCATAGTTTTCCCCAATACCAACTAAGCAGAGTTAGAAAGATTATGTCCACATTTCTAAAAGTACAGAGAGGTATATTGTTGCACTGGAATTCAAAAGTGTTTTTTTTTTTACCCAAATGGAAAATTAAATTAACTCATATCATCCGAGTACCTTCAAAGATACTTGGATCATATGAGGGAGACTGTGGGCAGGAAGGGTCTCCGGTAGCAGTCAGTCTTGCAGTGAATCTGATAAGGCTTCTGACTGAAGACCGTTGCTCTCTGACAGCCTCATGACTGTCATAACATGCTAACAGCTCAATTTCTGGGCAGCAGAGATGCTATTCAACATCTCCTGGATGACACTATCAGTTATTGGTAAATACTGATATTCCACCTCATTTCCTTTTGCCTCTCCTCTTTTAAACTCTCTGTCCATATGGTTAGAAACCTGGGCAGAGAGACAAAGTTGGGAATATGATCGTTTCTCATTATGATTGATGGAAGAGATGGCTTTAGCTTCCTCCTTCTCTGTCTGCCCTTTAGTTCTGCTCTGCATCCATTAAGACTATTTTTCAACTCCTTTGGGATTGGAGAAGGATGTAAAATGTGATTATTCTTATTCTTCATTAAACGTTCACCAATTAATGAATATCGCTTCAGCCTGTCTGCTTTTGGGTCCAACCACCACCTAAACATGATGACAAAATTACAGATACGTGTGTGTTTGATTCGACGATGTTTACATGTGTGATAAGAGAAATGTTTCTCTGGATGAGGTCGCCGAGATTCGTCCTTAAAAATCTTGTGCTTTTCAGTTGTTTGATCTCCAAGGAATATTGTTGAATGTCGCTTAAGTGCAAGTTCATTAAATAAGAAACAGCCTTGTTCAGCGAGAAATTTGCGGAAAATCTTAAATGCCACACATGCATATTGGAATAAGTGAAGCACTACACTGCACTTAGAGGCAATCAAAGAGCATTCATACTGAGTTAAGTGAAGACTGACGGAGGAGTAGGTGTGCAAATAATCAGAATAGTTCCGTGTATTTGCTCTGGGTTTTATTGCAGCATCACAGACAGGCTCAGTAGGAAGAAGAGAAAACAAGAACATAAATGCAGCGCGATTGAAAGCTCTGAGCTATTCTTCAGGGAAATCTGAGAAACCCTGATCAACCTCTGACATTAAAATAAAATAATGTATTTCTGGTTTAAGCATTTCATCATCTGTACTTGGCTAACATGTAAGGATGAACAAAGATATGTTACTTCCTCATTCCCCTCAGACAGAGTGGTACAGTACATCATGTGCAACCGCATACATACAGGCAGTGATCCGAATCATTGTGGTTTAACAGATATTTCCACACATCAAGGAAATGTCAGGAAAGTGAGCCTAAGAAACTGGCTGGTGGACATTACCAGAATATCACACAGGAACATCAAATAAAGAGAGAAGGTATGGCTCCATCTCGCTTCCTGATGGAGCGAGATGGAGATATAAATATGGGAACGTGTGTGTGTTATTTTTATGTGTGTGTGAGTGGGGGGGAGGCTCACAATGTGTTTCATACAGGTCTGTGCTTTGTTTGACAGCACTGCTCCGACATTCATAACAACCTAGAAAAATGTAATGAGGTAAAATGTCACAACATCTCACATCACCGGGCTAGCCTTCACTTCTGACACCCTGACTCTGCTCACCAATGCTGTACGTATGGGTGTGTGTGGGAGTGGGCGCGTGTGTGTGCATGTGTATTTACTGCTTGTGTCTTCAGAGTCTGTTTACATTTTGTGTGGGATGGGGATGCCGGTGACCAGGAGAAAGAAACACCAGCTGCCACCAGTATCATTCAACCACACACTATTTCTGTCTGCGCAGAGAAGGAGCGGTGAGCAGCAGAAGTATGCAGGACTTCAGGCTGACAGCAAATGCAGAGCAGAACCGGACAACCATTATTCCGGGCTGTGTGGTGTTAAATCTGATTAGCAGCAATTGCACCCGGTTGTAAAGCCACTCACCTTCTCACTTAGCTCACTCAAGGGTAAAATCTTAAAACAGATGCTTTCACTTTTCTCTATTATCTATCCTTCATAACTTCTTTTTCTTTCTGCGCAAACATCTGTGAATGTCCAAACTTAGAAAAAAAATAAAAAATACAGCAACTTTAAGTGGAACAGTTCCCAGGAGGGGTGAATGACAGGCTATTCTCTGCCTCCTGTCGTTATTTCTGACACACTTAAAGTGGTAATATTAGAGGGAAATTATCTTTTTTTTCCCCATTCAGCCCTGTCAGTATCATTTCATCACTGACAGTGAGTTTATATAGTATTGCGTTTCAGAGCGCAGAGCGATGCTGAAGTCTTGCGTCTATTTCTGTAAGGAGAGGCCTCCTGAATCAAAGAAGTGCCCTCTTAAGGAAGAATTATTTACTCTTTTTATAGATTGTTTGGCTCCTGCAGTCAATAAGAACTCCAGCATATAATATTAAAAGACTTTTTCTCTAAACTCTCTTTCAAGTTGTATACCTCTGCCTTTTATTCTGTCTTTGACCAAATTCTTCCTCATCTCTGAGCAGCTGCTTTAGAAAGAAGACCAAAAATCAGCTCAAGGAAAAAAAATAAACAAGACAATGATATTGCCTCTTCCTTTTTGGTTCAATCAGTTAGTAAAGACAATTTTGAAAATAGTACAAGTGAAATTGGCATATATTCAAATACAATCCCTTTCAAAAGTATTTATATCTATCACAGTTTATCACAATTTGAATCCTAACTTCAGTGTGTTTTTTTTTTAGGATAATTCATGGCTTCCAGAATTTTTTCCCAAATAAAAAAAACTGTAAATCTGCTGTACATTGCAGTAAACTCTCTCAATTAATACTTTGTCTTTTGCTGCTGTCACAGCTGCAGGTCTCAACCTGTTGTGATTGATGGTTGTTTCTTTGGCTGGATCCAAACGAAGACAGGAAGTCAATAGAAACGTGGTAAATATTTATTTAATGAAGATAAGAAGCATACAGGAAACAAGTCAGCATAGCAGGTGTCTGGATAATCAGCTGAACACACAAACAAAGGACTGATTGAACTGGGAAGTGCATAAATAGTGTTGAGTGTAAGATTTGGGCAAGCATTGGAAGGAAGACCAACGGCTTCAGCCTTTGGCTGATGACATGATTTTATTTTTCTTTCCCTAACACTGAGCAGATTAATAGCTGATGTATAAAAATGTTCTTCAACTAAATAAAGATGAAACTGAAGTCTTAGTTTTTGTACCCAAAGACTAAGAATCAGTGCCACCTTCGGTCTGCTGGTTTAAAAAGCTCAAAGTCAAAAATCTGAGGGTGATTTGAATCTTGATGACCACATGAAATTTATCATAAAGGCATCATATTATTACCACGTGCATTAGTTCATGTCTCTGTTTACAGCAGACTCGATTATTACAACGCTGTTCCAACTTCTTCAAAATGCTGCGGCTGGAGTATTTACAAACGCAAGAGATCAGCATATCTGGAGCTCAGTCCAGTTCTGAACTCTTACCCTTTGCTCAATGAACTGAGTTTAAGAGGAAACTAATTGTTTACAAAGCCCTTCACAAAAAACTTAGAATAAGTGGACATGTGGATGGACGTGCTTCTCCTCGAACATTGGATCTACACATGTAAAACTGACATATTGTGCTGACAGCGCACAAGTCTGTCAAAAGTCTGCAGTAGTTGTTGATCTTGGAGGAGAAACTTTAGGTGACTGAATCATTTAGGATTTAAATCTGTTCCCATGGTATAGAGCTTCCCTCAACAGGGCTCTTCATTTCCATCTCCTGCATGACTTCAAGTCACAGTGCACTTACAATCTTCCAAGCTGAGAATATTGCGCCACTGGTTATTTACAAGGGCAATAGTAAAATGCAACACTGCATATTGCTATCTCTGCATCATTATTCTGTCAACCATTAGATGATCTTTTTAAACACAGCATAGCAGAAACCAACAGCTGCCATTTTAGGTTGTCACTTCAAACATGTCTAAATGTTGGCGCCGATGTTATATTTACACGGCACACTCATGTCAGATATGATTAATATTTTCAGAATGAGGCTTAATTGTATTTGGCAGTCACTCCGCTCGAGGGCCGTTCCGCCGCATTTTGAGCAAAAATGACAGCCGCTGAGATTACAATCCATCAGAGAGGCCAAGTAATTGAACCATTTTGAAAGAATATGAGTAGAAATAAGCTGACGAGATCAGTTGGAGACAGCAACATCAACATCGGTTTTAAAATTTCTACTATCGGTTCTCCTAAGAGGTAGTGGCAATTAACACTGGTGCTTTGATTTCACCTGCTTTTCTTTTTTTTTTTTTTTTTAAGCCTTCACCATAAGGTAGATCAGGATAAATGATCTGATCTACAGCTATATAAAACACAGATGCAACCTGAACTAAGTTAAGATGTGAGCATTTACAGCACATCTTAACTTAATGAAATGCCATTAGAATCATCTACTGCAGCCGTTCTTGCAGTGAAGCAGCAATATTTCCTCAGTGATGGCTCCTACGGGTCAGGGCAAAACCGCAACAAATCAGTCCTTAAGAAGCAAAAGCCCGCACTATTTACGTATACTAAAAGGTGTTTTGCCACTATTTTATTATATTTTGTCTTCTGATTTTAGTTGTCGCAACAAATTTCCTTGCTATCTTTGAAGCCTGTACAATATTTATGTTGTCATTTTGTCCTTACTTTTCAATATATTATTGTTACTTTTGTTTTTGCTTATTTTCTATACTTTTTATCTTTACATTAACCCACAGGCTTCAATTTCTTACATGCACTTTTGCTGCAGTTTCACCCAAATTTCCCAACTGTGTGACAACCAAGAGCATTTCTATTCTATTCTATGTGTGTGTAAGTGCTAATAATTTCCTTTGTGTGTTTTGAGGAGGTCTAGAAACTCTGTCTCCACCTTGACAGAGTCAGAAAGCCTGTGATCTTGTCAAGGTACAGCTTGTGGATTCCTGCCCCTGTGCAATGTACTCAAATGTCTGTTGTAGTTTTTTGAAATCTATCGAGCAGCATACAAATGAGCATTTTTTTCTTCTTCCCCGACAGCAGAGTTCACAGATACTTGTTATTCACTGTGTGAGTGTTTCTGGAACGCTGATAAGGCCCCCCATGTGTAAAAGCCTGTTCCCGGTGTTCATGGGAAATCAATTTGACCCTCTTATATGTGACCAGCCTTTATATCTCTCAGCTCCTCCTACAGCTGTCATCCAGCGGATCAAGATACTTTCCTTCTGACGCGCGCACACACACACACACACACACCCACACACACGCACACACACACACACACCCACACACACCTGCACGTATTGAGGCACATATACAAACCCCCTCAGCTAAATCAAACACATGTAAGCCATATTCATACATATTCATTCGCTCTACCTGGCACTGAAGCTGAAGAGTAAATTAGAAAGAAGATGAAGCATTTTTAGGTGGTGGCAGGTGAGAATATTTCTGCTGAAGCACAAGAAAACCCCGCCCGAAAAATAACAACAAAAAACGGTGAATTCTGGCAACTCAGCCAGAAGCTCATTAATCTACGGATGTGTTTGCACAAAAGAAAATACTGGACACACACGTCCACACACACACCCACCCGCAGACATCATGCAGCTTATTCTCATTCGGCTCTGCACTCAGTATGTCCTTTACTTCTCATTGTCCCGACAAGTGAGGGGAGCAGGAAGAGTCCACCCTGATTGAAAACTGAAAATTAAATGTTGCACACAGTCCTTTCTTTAATGAATGCAATGTAACTTTAATCTGGAGGAGATTCAGCAGTGTTTAAGCTGTGTCACGTGTATCTTGTGTGTCTTCTTGTGTTAATTTCATTATCCAAAGAAGGTGAAGCCTCTCAGACAGCTGCAGGTCCAGCAGCTCTAATCAGTACCAAATCTTTTGGCCTTCCAGCTCTGGAGTAAGAGCATACATGATACAAACGATGCAAAAGGGTGAAGGGGAATAGCCAACTCTAATGCTGATTGAAGACTCCATGGGCATGGAGGAATTAATGAGGCATGGGGACACAGGCTGTGCCAGCCAATCATGGCCTGTTAAGAGCCCCTCAGCTGCCGACAAACTGTGACAAACTGCAAGCCATCAATCATACAAAAGACACGTCTTCTGTCATTTGCACACTTATTGTCACATTCAGCCTCGTGCGTGACTCACTAGAGTCACCTCGCTGAGTCGATTGTTGTTTTATCAGCCTCACACTGCTGTGGCTGCAAGGAAGGCCTAGAACATTTCACCAAAGGTACCATGGTCTGAAAGCGTATGAGATCAGACCAGCGGTCTGAAAGTCAGTTTTTAGGTTTTGCACATGCAGCAATGCATCATTTTCCAACGGTGCATGGCAGAGGGGGGAAGGTCAGGAAACTGGGGCCAAAAAAACCAACGGTATGAATCCAACCTCTGAAACCTGGAGGACTTGGTGCCAAAAAGGGTAAAACCAAGACATAACAAATGAAAGGCTAAGTAGAATATCCTAAAAGAGCAGCATGGCAGAAATGCCTCCTTTCATCTGTCTTTCTGCATAAACTGCTGCAATACACAATTGGGGGAATTTAGTAAGCAGTGCAGTCTCTTCAAGTTTTCCTGTCATTTGTGTTGCCTACGTTTGATTTGTTTTTCCCCTGCAGCAGGTTTGTAAATCTGATTAAGCTCTTGTCAGCCAACTGATTAGATAAATATAAAAAAAGTTTGACATTTTAATATCATAACTAAGAGAGGACTCAAGGTTCTCAGAAAGAGACATTTCTCACAACTTTCAGAACAACATCCAGCTGGATGAATCACGCTAGAATGGCATACTGATCACACCCCAGAAAATAAGCTAAATATAACCAATTGTGTGTGGTTGCTAGGGAAAATTAATAAGCATTTGGCCAATCAGCATCACTGAATTTTATGTCTTTGGGGCACTCAAAATTTGATGAATTATGCAAAAAAGTTTTGCTTCATCGCTTGATGAAGGTGGAGCTGAAGCTTATAACTCTGACTTCTCCACCTGCACGACACCAGAGGATTTTCCAGATGTCCAGTAAGTGACACCCTCCACTCTTCTGTATGTGTTATTCGTTCTTGCTACCATACTGCTCTGCTCTTTTTTGTTGTTTACTTTTCCCGTTCCTCAAGTGCTATCATTTGCAGTTAATTAGTCATGAATGTTGAAGTGGTTTATTTGATGCTTATGTTGCTCTGGTTAGCACAATGCCAATGCTGCTCCAGATAAATGTTGCTAAAATGTTGGTTTTTTTAATCATTATTAATGGTGATGCTCATGTTGCCTTTTATGACACACATACTGGTTGATATAATGGTGTTTTGTTTTGTGGTGATGTACCAGAGGAGTTGAAGTCCTGTTTGCTGACTCAGATCTGTGAACATTCATGTCTGTAAGGTTTCACTGAGAGCCTGATTGTCAGATAAAACCAGGAGGATCACTTGGTGTTTTTGTTCCTCAGAACCTGGTTAAGTTTTTTTGTGTTTCTGGGTTACTTTTTTGTTTGTAGCCATGATCATTTTTTCCTTTACCAATGTGATTTAGTTCTTTTAGGTAGGAAGGCCTCTGCTGTTCGGTGTTATTAGTCAATTCTCCTCAGTTTTAGTAGAATTTAGCTTGTTGTCTGTTCAGAGTTAAACCCGTATGCATTAGTTTAGTTCTTCACAGTTTTGAATCTGATTTGGCTTTAGCCGTTAGCACTTAATTAATGATTAAAAACGGTATATTTCGCAAGTTACTCAACAAAGCTTTTACTTTTAGCTAGTTTAACCCTTCGTATTACTTTCCTGTATGAAGAATGTTATATTAGTGTGGAAATGTCATCATTTTTGTACCGTTCATTTGAAACCTTATACTGACTAGGAAAGGAAATCCATGGGCCCCACCACAAATTCTTTTTCTCACCAGCCGCCACTGATCTTCAGTAGACCACAGTAGACCAGAAACTACGCTCAACCACCTCCTGCCCTTCCCCTGTCTTTGACCTCATTGCACAGATCCGTGGACGCTTTGACGAGGTCGGTTCCGGGAAACGATATTAATAGTGTCGAACTCATGAATCTTTCAGACTGAATCACATGAGCTGATATGAATTGATACCGTCTCAGAGGATGAATTAGTTAATGCAGAAACGCAGCAGGGAGATTTCTCATAGCCTCCTAGAACATGAGTTATGCATCAGCTCCATATACGGTCTCTGGTACATATTGATTTTTTTGTATGATAGCCCAAAACAGGTGCCAAGTATCAGAGGTCAAATCCACGAGAGACAGCAGAATATATTTTTGCTGCACTACCTTGAGTATATTTAGCAACTGGAATATGTAGGTGAGTGAGTCGAGGGGCTTGGATAAGTTTACTTTTATGCATAAGTACAGCAATAAATAATTGTGTTGGCCTTTCACAGGAAAATAGTGTGCATGGAGGAAAAAAAAAAAAAAAAAACAGGGAAATGAGCCAGAAAAAGAGAAGTGTTGAGGGGGAGAGGTTAGAGGTTGGAGGAGAGTCAACAAATGTGGCAGAAAATGAAATGTGTTACTTTGGAGACGTGCTGAGGTGGCTCCATGCTTGTATTCAGCTCGATGACTGCTGTGCTGAGCAGTTTCAATATTTACCATAGCTGATGCCAAATAGCACTGGAATGTACTGGAACAGTCACAGGAAGAAGGGATGGCAAAGATGTTTAAAAAGCTTTAGGTCTTTGGACTAAAATGCCCCACTGAATCAATGTAGTCCAATCAAAGTCAGTTTTTTTCCCTCACTTTGGGCAACGAATGATGACTTTGCCTTGTAAGGCTTTCTGCTCGTTTTTAACAGGAGTGCCAATTAAAATGGATGGTGCTGTAGATGGAATAAAAAATGAAATAAGTAAAGAAAAAAATAACATTGGAATGAAATAAAGCAGCAAATACGAAAATTGGATGTGAGAAATCAATTGAGGAACGGAAAATTGATAAAATAAAGATATAGAACAGGCAGGGGAAAGAGAAGTGGGAGATGTAAATCAGATCTAATCAGCATGATTGGAAGAGAGGCAAGAAAATGTGCAAAGATGCGGGTTAAGAAAAAAAAAACCCAGCAAGTTTTGTGCCAAGGAAAAACCAACCTTGAGGACATGCATGCAAATTGTTGTTGGAGAAATCGATGTGAAATTTTCTTAGCTCAAATTCACGTCAAAATTAATATCTCTTTAAAAACGTTGAAATTAAAATAATTGATTTTTATCCTTTAAATTGTCTGCTGAATATTATTAAATGTTAAAATAAAACTAAATGTCGTTCTGCAGTAGATAAACAGAATCCTGCCGAAGGCACTATTTACTTACTGATTTTAGCAATCCACCTTGTGTAATAAAAATGTCTCTACTTGAATTATATAATTGCAACTGATGATGAAATTCTTCATTTGTTTGTGAATGCAGAGACATAGTATTCTTCACGGTTCCTCACCCAGAGTGTTTAATTCAGTTTCAGAAGACTTAATTCTTTGCAAAAATGAAGTTGTCAATGCCTAATTCAGAAAAACAATGGAAATTAAGTTGAAACTTATTTCACCCACATTATCTTTTTTTTTTTTTTTACATCCGCACAGTTGCCTCTATTTCTTTTTACTAAATCAAGGTTGAAATGAGGAAATAATAATAAAAATTAAATAAGCAGGAAGGGATTCCACACATGAGAAAGCTCCATGTGGAGGAAACAGGAGCTGAATAATGGAAAGCAGGAACAGAGTTACCAAAGTAATTTTCTCTGTGTAGCAGGATCAATTACCATCTTGACCTCACTCCACAGACTGAGTTTAAACCCAAAACAAACACTTTATCTAAAAGCAATTTATTTTGATTCTGTTGTTGGAAACCCTGAAAAAAAATCCAAACAAACAATGGCAGCGATTGCCTGTTTTTAATATTATTAATGTTGTTGATCATCCAGCGGAATATAAATGGGTGACGGAGTGAATTTATTCACCCTCCAGCTCTCTGTCTCTCGCTTAACTTGTGGACAGATAGGCTGATTGAGGTCTTCCAGCAGCTGACCATAAATAATTTGCCCAACTCGTGTTCCATTTAAAATCAAAGCGATTTCCTGACCCACAAAAAGAGACAGATGAGACAGGTTAATACGTTTTTTTACCACAGAAATCCATGTTTGAACAGAGCAGGAACAGGCGCTTCTGACCAAGCAAAACCCGGACAGAGAACACTTAGAAATCCTATCAATTTCTAGGTTCTTGAATCTGAAATATTTTTAAGGTCTTGGAATTTCATCGCTTATCTTTTTTTATTTTTGTAGTGTCCATAATTCTTGGCCTATTCGCGTTATCTTTGATGTTTGAAAGGATCAAATCTTTAAATAATCAAAAGACACAAATTCTGCTAAAATCAATGTGGAAGAGTGAATTAGAACATGAATGTTGGGCTATTAACTCGCCTGCTTCCAGAGGAAGGGTTTAACATGACTACATACTCAGGGTGCCATTATGTCAGGGGGTGGCAGAAACATTCAAACAAACAAACAAAAACAGTTACTTGCTAATTTGGCATCCCAAAAATGTTCTATTTCTTGTTTCCATGTCCATTCATTGAGTTGACTCAATGTTAGAACTTCAAACCAAGTGTTGTTTGACTCTGAACAGAGATACATTTAAAATAAATGCTGTGATCACTCAAGCCCTTATTAATGGTTTAGGCTGGAAAAATGTGATTTCCAGGCTTTTGTACCACCTTAGATTGAGAGAAGGATGAGAAATGTAAGAAAGCAGGAAAGACTTTGAATAAAATATTAGACATGGATCACTAAGTAGTGAGATATTGACTGTACTTTGGATGTAGGTGTTTAGACACCTAATTACTGGTTGTTGCTGCAGATTTTTTTAGATCAACTAGACGGAGCAAAAATCAAGGTTTCACCGCTAAAGAAACAAAAGAAAACCTGTGAAAAGCAGTGTGCACCTTTCCTACACATCATGACCATCTTTGTGTCTGTTTATTCACTTTCTATTAATAGAAGCAAATATAAGTGACATGTATGTACACCTTTCAAATGTAGAGTCATAGTCAATAAATTTGAAAATGGGTTCCAAAGAGGAACTTTTGTCAGATTAAAAGTACCTTTAGAAAACAAACTTTAAGCTGCTATTTAACATATTTTTCATCAAAGCCACATTTCTGCATTATTTTTTTTATTAAAATCTTAAATGTCATGTTGTCATTAACTGTAAGCGAGAAATAATCACCATTAACAGAAATAAAAGCTTTACTACATCAGTCAATGTTTTATTTGAGAGCTGAGTTACTGAAGCACATTAACTTTTCATTAATATTCTAATTTATTGAATATGACTGCATATTATTTTTAGTGTTTGTGTCGGAATGAATTAATCTGCTGTCAAAACAGGAAAGGATAAACTGCATAGAAAACCTACTTTAGTGACAAACTGATAACTGTAAATAACATTGCAATATAAACATAAAACCATGAATTTAAGTTGCAATTACTTGCAGAGCAAACCATGACTGGACTTTAGTTTAGATTCTCCTTGGTCAGTCTGCTTTTATAATTCCACAATAGATGCATTTGCTGAAGAATCTTTTTAAAGCTACAGAATCTTAATCTCCACAAAATAGTAAGCATGGCTCATTACCATATTATTTTAAAACTGATTAAAGATAATGCAGTAATTGTTTGAGAATTAAACATTTAGAATATTCATAAACGGAAGGAAAACATGTAGAAAGATCCAGTATAATGCACTTGTTTGTATTTCCTTTTTGAAAAATGAAAGACAGAAAAAATAAACATTTTTCATGCTGTTGGTGTGGCATGAGAAATGATGGGCAATAACTCCTTGAGCATAAACCTTTAGGTGGTTTTTTGTCAGATGTCATGAAAAAAAGACAATTTTATTATTATTATTTATTTATTTTTCACCTTTTTTTCTTAGTCATTGGGATAAAATCTGCTGTCTGCATGTCATGCAATTGTAAACAAATATTCATGCTAGAAGAACTACAGAATGTATTATTGTCACATTAACACAGAGCCATCAAGCTGTCAAGCTGGGACTTGACTCACTAATCATTTATATTCAGCTGCAGGATCTACAGTTTATCATCAGTGGGATTCCCAAAAAATGCATAACTTTAGATTAATTTTGCTTGTGTCTTGACTGACAGCCACTGGCGGTTTAAGTAAAAAAAAAAAGGATTTATCAGATAGAAGAATGGTGTATACTGCACTTCATGAATTATGACCACATAGTAGGCCATAATCCATTTATCTCCATTAAATCTTTTTATCTTTCTACACAGCATTAGAACCACCTGATGGTCTACTGCATCTCAAAGACGAGTTCAAGTGTCACTGGACTGCAGAAAATTTAGAAAACCTTATATCAGTGTGAAGGCAATAATGACCATTCAGCACTCGAAATAGGTACAAATTTTTTCTGCTGCTTCCTTGACCATCTTGTTACTTCCTGTTACTATGTAATTGCCATGAGAATCACATTTGTGGCTTCTAATAAACTATTTACAGCGAAACTTGCATTTCCCTATAAATACAGGTTTCTTTTCCTCTAAAACTATTTCAGCCTCTGTGTAAGAGGAAGCACAGCATTTTAATCCACCTGTCAGAGAATGCATGCAAGCTAGTTATTTGTATAAATACAGAGCACAGTGAAACTTGAAATTTTACAAATTTTTTTTTAGCTTGTTGCACCTCAGAAGGAATTGCAAGTAGAAATCTGAAATCTTTTTTTTTTACTGATCACAATGAGATAATTTTCTGTGTTGTACCACAATTACCTTAAAATGTGCAACTCTCACTGCTGAAAATGATATCCAGGTCTTATCTTTGACAATCTACTAAATAGCAGCCAGATAAGTGTCAGAACCACAAAGCTGTGCCACAATAATGTTACCTTTTATATCAATGTACAATCTTTGTCCAGTGCTTTGGGGCAAAATCTGGGGTTTTCAAGTGCAAAATTAGCTTAAATATATTTTCTTTTACCTACAACAGATGTCATAGTGAATCCTGTATTGGTTTGAATAAAATTTGGGTTGGGAGACCCTGAGTACTACAATGAGAACTGCCATGCTCAGGGTAGTGTTTCGTTGCACTGGCAAAAGCAAACTGAACCATTTACTGATTGAGTAAATTAACCATTTTGGCCATAAAAACCATAAACTGCACAGCTCTTAAACTGATTAATCAGCACAAACACACTTTAGAAATATTTGACAAGTGCAGTTAAACTCTAAAAAAGAGAAATATGCCCAGGGAGAAGGACATGGAAGTAATCAATTAATAGAAAATTATAGTACTAATGGACTTTCATATATCTTTACCCTGATATAAATGTCAGAATTTACTTTGGGTTCCAATGGAAAACTGATGAAATTCTTTTAAACCTAATAAAACATCCAAATAAGCTAGACCAAAGCAAGGCATTACTGTATTAGCCTGTGTGTGTAAGTAAAACATGCTTTTAAATTTAAAAATGATCTATCCTGTGGTTGATTGATCTCCAAGTGAATAATGAGGGTTTTTTTGTTAGTCCTTAAAAGTTACTGATAATCAGCCAAAGGAAAATATGCCCTTCTTGACCTTATTCATCTAACCTTTGACCTTTTTTGAATAGTGAGTCCCAAAGCCACAGCTCACAATATTGTGTCTGTGTGGATCAATAAGGTTTACAGAGCTCCAACATAAAGGCATTTAGGAATAAGCAGTAGAATAACCTTGAACTCTTAACTCTTAGGGTTTAATTTAAGAAATGTAAGGGGATAAACTGAGACTAAACTAAGGGCAAAAACATTAAACTGGAGTTTCTTCAATATCTATATACTAGCATACTGTGGTTCCTGTAAGCAATCCATATTTTTTAAGCAGTTCAACCCACAGTTATTTCCCCAGGAGCCACAATCGATGTGCCAGATTGAGTGCTGTTTGCAACAACTTTGCATCAATAAAAGCTGGAACAAGGTTGTGCATCAACATCGAGATCCTCTGTGGAATGTTAAACCTGGAAAACCTACACATTTACTGCAAATAATACTTTGCTTTAGCAATTACTTAATAATTACTGAAACAAAGGAACAAAACAAAGGTCTACGTACCTCTGGAAAAACAAGTCTGAGAAAAACACAGCGTCTGGCACAGACAAAAAAGAATGGATGTGAAACATTTTCCCTGAAAAAATTAATGCTTCACCCTCTCATTTTAAAACCCCGGTTTGGAAAAAATCTCACAAAAGGCATTAAGAGCATGAACGATATGCAGACTTGACACACCAAATGGATTTAATGATTGCTCCGGCCTGAAATGCTTTTAGTTGCTGGTGAGACTGCTGACCTATCCAGGGTGTTCTGACCTTTTGCCCATTGATTACTTGAGATAGGTACCAGCCCCCCAGCAAACCCGAGTGAGAGGATACAACATATAGATAGACACAGGGTAACGGACTGATCCATGAACAGTTGAGATATTCAAAAGTAACACTCACGCGAACTAAACTCTACAGTAGTACAGAAAATGAAGGGTGAAAGTAAAGAAGAAAACTATTGCAAAGGTTATGAGGGTGAACTCCTCTCTCCAGGTCAAGGGTCAGTCTCAGCCTTAAGCAATGATTTCAAGAGTCTAATTTATAAGCAGCAGGATGGAGCAGGACATAGATGGATGGGGGCCTCATCTACAATGATGGAGTAAATGCTGCAATTTATTGAGTTTAGGAAAAAGCTGAACCAAGAAGCTATCAATTTACTGATCTCATACGCTTTGACTCTAACCTATGGCTACGAGATACGGCTAAACAATGGGTGAAATTAAATTCCTCCATTGAGTGGCTGAGATAAGGTAAGGTACCGTTAGGGAATTTTAAGGAAAATGGCTTCTTCTCCTGTCTGATAGAAGTCAGCTAAGGAGGTTCAGGTTGCTCATCAAGATGCGTTTGGGTGTTTCTGAAGTTTGGCAAGTACCAAAAAAGAAGAAATCCCAGGGGACGCACTGGAGGAACTGTATTTCTCTTCTGGCATATTGTTTTAAAAAAGCTTTTACTGTTTTTACTTTTTGATTACTGTTTGATTAAGCAATACAACTTCTGCCATTATCAATTTTTTTTTTTTTTATGTCTCCCAGCTCCATTTTGTGGGATTGATAGGAGTGAAGCAATGCGGGGCTGCAAGTGCATTTATTGTGCAGTGCACTGCATTTGTTAGTCTAATAAACTTTTGCATCTTACTTTCTTTCTATACTCAACAGAAAGAAAGTTGGAAGACCCCAACTCCTCTATTTAGATTTATATCATGCATTCTTATTTGTTTTTCTATGGCCTTCATGTATTGTAGATTTATCAAATGCACCACAGATGCTAAACTGTGACCTGACCATCAAGCAAATCATTATGACCCAAACCAAGCAAATTTCAGGAACAAGATGGCTATGTAAAGATCACATTACCTTGGATGAGGACAAGTAAGTCAGTGAGAAATGCACTTGAGCTTGCCATAAGCTGACTGGGTCCAAAATGCTTATACTTTACTGCTCTTTATATCCAAGCCTCTCAGAATTTTGTTCTCTGACTTTTTCTGAATTGTGTGTGATGAATAAAATTACCTCAAGTCAAGCTCCCATGTATGAAGAATCTGGCGTCATATAATATCTGACTGACCCGAGTAAAATATGAAAGCTGACTAATGAAGGCTCTCCTCTCACGTGGTTAAGCGTGTCTTCATTGCAATAAAGTGAAATGTCAGGTTTATGTTTTCTTTTAATTGAAAATCAAAGATTTACAGAAAAAATGCTTGCGAAATAGAGACAAGAGAGAGAAAGATAGAAAGAGAAAGTGTGAGAGAGAAAATATCAGCTTTAACCTCTGCTATGGAAGATGCTGGATTTAAAAATGTTGATGATTTTTTTTTTTTTTAAAGTATTTGACTTAGGGTAAGGAGTTCCTTCCTTGGGAATATATATGGAAACTAATATTTCAGTAATGCTAACCACGCTAAATGTAGCAACCAGAAATATCCAGAGGATCCAGTAGCACTGACTTTATGACAGTTTCGCTTCTGTCAGTCGGTCCCAGATGTGGTTACAATGTAGCTTACCTAAATCAGTGTTTGAATGTGTATATGAGTGGGTGAACCACTGACTGTAGTACAACAAACTTTGGAGTCATTTGGAGGCCATTCACCACGTTTTCATTGTGCTACACATCATCCTATTATATTCAGTAGTTCTTAAAGAGCAATCAGAAACAGCTGAAAAAGTGCTGGCAGGTCAAAGCTGTTGGTTGGAAATCCGCGACAATGCATCTTTGTCCAAATACTATAATAAACTGACTTGTTTAAAAGGCAGCTTATTTTCAGCTGAGATGCTGTTGGTGATTTTCCCAAATCCACTTTCACAGATTTTCTTATTCTTTCTTTTGTTGTTTTCTGTCTTGTCATTGCAGCAGTTTGTGCTGCCTGCTGCCACTGCACTTTAATCAGCTACTCCACCCCTCGCTGAGCTCACAGCTCCTCTGTGGACAGTCTGTCCTTGCATGCCTCTGTCACACACACAAACACCCCCACACACGGACAGAAAGGCTCATACACCTAAATCACTGCACCATCATTTTCTGTCAGCCACACTCTCCCATCTCACAGTTGAGTGGAAAGATGAGCTGCCTACTTCTCACGGGGCAGAAGGTGAAAACACACACATTCGTGCGGAAATAATCGCGCACACACAGTTGAGCATCTACACCACCAAAAGTCTCTGTCACACACGACTGACTTCCAGCATATGGATATTCCCTTTTCACTTTCAATCAGGGAGCCTGGCCCAAAACCCCTGGACCTGCCAGTATACCAGTCGCTTCTCTGAGATTGGATCCAGAGTTCCAGACACTGACTGGAAATAAAAGCCTGCAGAGAGAAGCTGGCATTTTTCCTCATGAATCCAATGCACAGCGGAGTACAGATGTTAGCCTCAGCCTACGACAGCCATTATTTCCCCTTATGCCACACTGACGCCGCATACGTATGCTGACCTATACGAGGTGTCTGCACTCTAGCTTAACCTGGCCGAGACTTACCGATCTCGCAGTTCTCTCCAGAGTAGCCCTGAGGACAGTAGCAGCTGTAGCTATCGCCTTCCTCCAGGCAGCTTCCGCCATGGAGACAGGGGCTGGTCTGACACGGGTTACTCTCCACTGTACAAAGAGATGGGCAGAAGGTATAAGAAGGTTAACTTCAAATTATTTATTTTTTAAAGAAAAAGAATTACAAATGTTCCTTAATTAGCTAGAACATGAGCAGCAGCAAATCACTGTCTGACAGATGGCCCACGCTGTCTAATAGAGATGGAGCAGCAGAGTGGGCTGACAGACCGTTGATTTGTCCTTGCTTCTCTTTCTTTCCACAAGGTGATAGATCATGCCTGTTTGAAAGAGTTCCTCGTCTTTCCTGTTGTTCTTTTCTCTCACAACTCAAGTATTTCCAGTGAGTTCATGTCCAAATTAATTAGTTGCTCATAAGTGGCGCAGAAATCCATGTATATTCTATATTGCTGTTGTGCACCAAGTGCAATACACTTATTTTAGGTGGCTGGCGATTGCTCTTTGTTCTCTTCATGGGAAATGCTTTGGCGGATAAATGCTGGAGATTGAGAGGATTAAGTTATAATCACTGCTCTTAAATTTTAGAAGGGGACTGACTGAGAGAGAGAAGGAGACTACGACAAGGACAGTTAGAGCAAAGAGTGATTATCACAGAGTTTCCTACTATGTGTGCAAAAAAAGAGACTGTTAGGCACTAGGTAGATTAAGTGTCTTTTTAATTTCTAGTCCTGATAGGATTGCACGGCCCTGACACAATCTGTCAAGGCCATCTAATATACGGTGTTCTTTCTCCATAATAACACCCAGACTCACTTAATGATATATGAGCATGGAGGATGCTGAGCGCAGCACAGAGTGCAATTCACATGGAAGCATGGAAATGCCCTCAATTAGGTGTGAGTTTGTTTATTCATGGGGACCTGTGCAAAGATAAGCGAGTGTATATCAGGATACATACATCTCTAACCATAACTAAGGGACCATGTATAGCAGACAAATACAACACATATGCTGTATCCACATACGTTTTCACATTTTGCTACATTACAACCACAAACCTTTCTGTATTTTCTTTTGATTTTATGTGAGGGAAATGATGCATACAGCTTCACACAGTGGCAAGTCTTTTGTGGTCGACAAAGCAATCTAGAAACTGAGGTTTTTGCCCATTCTTCATTGCAAAACAACTCGAAATTCAGTCGTATTGGAAAGTTTCAGTGAACAGCTATTAAAATCTTTAGATTCTGAAGAGGGTTTAGGTTCGGACTTTGACCGGGACATTCTAACAAGACTGTGATTTAATCTAACCAGCTATGGCAGCTCTGGTTTCACGTTTAAAGTTCTTGTCCCACTGGAAGATGAACCTTCACCCTAATGTTAAACTATCTGCAGTCTCTAAGCCACTTTTCTTACAGTCATGCCCCAAAATTTAGCTCCATCCACCTTCAACCAACAATTCAAGAATATAGTTCCCACAGCATGCTGCTGCCACTGTCAACATTTTGGGAATGCTGTGTTCAGAGTAGTTCAATTATAAAGAAAAGTAGATCTGGACATTCTCAACACACTACGATTCATTTGTGTTGAAGTTTGTCTTCCCCCATGATGACTGTAAATTTGGTGAAATGTTACATCCCTAAGAGTCACTTTGAAAAATTTCAGTTCTCATTAGAAAGAGAAAAAGAGTCATGTTACTGTAACCGTATTTGCCAGGATACACTAATTATCTCAAGATTTCTAGCTTTGCCATGTCAAGTCAATTACTAAGTTGGTATGACAACAAAATAAAATTGTAAGATCATCCTCCTAAGATATCATCACTAAATATTATTTCTAAGGATGTATTTTCTCAATTTCTCCGTTTAAAAATAGCAGCAAAGGAGCCCAGAAAACAAATAAGAAAATATTTGTGCAACAGATTAGAATAAAGCTTGTGCAAGTCCCCACTTTTAATTAGGGGATAATTAGATATTACACAATGCCATAAAGAACACGTAAGCTTAGAAACCTGGTGGATGTCACATTTTTGCAAAGTGTACGACCCAAATGGAAGGAGGAGGCAGGCAGAATCATGGTGCAGTTGAGTAATAAAGATAAAATGACTTAAAAATAAAAACAAAAACAAAAACAAGGTGCATCAATGGGAATGAGAAGACGAAAAGGTCACCACAGACAACAGGCAACAGGGGGATCTAAATCAAAAGTGAGTGAGGTTTCAATTTTGGGGAAGTCGTTACTGGAATGTAAAACAAATTAGTTAAATTAGTGAATGAGCAACAGCAGAGGCAGAACAAGGAGCTGAGGCACAGAGGGGAAGTTGTGGGTAAATCCTGGTAACACAGAAACTCAGGAAATTAAACTGTAAAGTTTCAGAAATATTCACTGAACAGAACATGAATTACCACCGGGAAATTTAACTATTTGAAATAAACCTCACAAAAAATCCTTTCTCTGGTTTAGCTTAAATTAAATAAAAACAGAAAACTTTCGTAAAACATGTTGGATACATTGTCTTCTATGGGATGTTGATATCTGTGCAAAATGATGTAAAAAAAAGAACAGTTTCTAACCTAATGAGAAGAAGAATAGATAGTGTTGGTGTCACTCTGTTAGGAGAATTCATTGCAGGTATTTTATTAAAAAAACTGAAAAAACTGTTTAAAAACCTGAACCAATTCTTTAGTATTTTTCACCAGAGTTATTAAGAGCCAATATGGAAGGTCCAAAGAGCCACATGTTGCAGACAACCAAGACTTAAGACTCCCAAAGACTCCCAAAGAAGTCTTTGGGACTTCTTTGGCTCGTCTAAACAGTTAGTAAAACTACATCTTTCAAAATCCCATTTATCCCAATAATCCAAACATCAGCATTATAATTACTGAGATGAATGTTTTGAATACTTATTTGAAGTCTGCTTGACTACTGTTATGTAAACTATGGTATTCTATAATCCTGGATCATTAACAATAGTGAGATCTCATGAAATGTGCAAAGCCTATATAGATCTAAAGAGTCATACAAAGGTGGTTGCCAGAAATCAATTTGACTTTACTAAGTTCTACAATAACAACATATTCACTTGATTTTTATTCTTTCACTTAAGATGAAAATATGCATCAAAAACAAAAAATGCTAATATGAAAACAAAGAAGTTGTCAGTTGTCAGGACTTAGTATTTATTTTTCCTGTTTCATCTGTTTGGACCACAAAAATAAATAATAATCTGCCAACTTTGAGAGGACACAGAAATTCTGCTGCTCACAACAGAAGGACCACATTTGTCCGTGGAGACTCAAGTCTTCTCTGTGTGTGACACCACATGTTATGTACTTGTGGGGAGACAGTGTCATTTCTTTTAGCTACGGTGGGACAAACAGTCTGGCTGTGAATGACAAACTCGACAAATTTCAGAGGACCGACTCAGCCGTGTGGGTGGCAGAGGTGGACAGCGAGGCGATTTTCCATCAAGAACAATAATACCTACACGGTGTCCGTCTCCCAAGAACTAAAAGATTACAGTAAAAATCACAAGTTTCTTTTCATGTTGCAGTTTATTTCTACGGCTTTTACTGAAATGTAAATCTGCACAGTTTTACAATATTCACAATCATTGCCCCACATTACCTGCATTTATTGACATGTATAAAACGTGGGATTTTCATAAATATTATGTTACATATATATATATATATATATTAACGTTAATCCAACTGTTACACAGGATTAAATGACTTGTGATGTAGCTACACAGTTTTAATGCCTGGCAAAGATATTTATTGTTTCACATTGGAACCATATACCACAATGTTTTTCAGTTATGCAATTCACAGAAGCTCAAGATTGTAATGTGATAAAATGTAAAAAAAAAAAAAAAAAGTTCAAGTGTTATGAATAGTCTTGTCAGGTATTGAGAAAACCCTTCCAAAATGCAAAATTAGTGCAGATTGTTTTGAAGGGTAGTAGGCAGAGTACTGACAACATTATTCTTTCATCTGCAAATCCCTGCTTGCAGCATTAGTACAACACCTCAAACAGCAGGAATGTGACCACTGAGACAGACACATGTGTCCGCCAAGGAAAAACTGTGGTGGTACACATAGAGTATAGCTGACAGCAGAGCACCAGTTCATCAAGCTGTCATAGTAAGTAAGGTCTCACGAGCCGCAGATGTGAGCTTCTCATGGTTTCTGCTGTCAGTCATTCCACAGTGGGTGATAAAGTAGCTGCAGCTCCTGCCGCAATCTCCATTAATGCAACACACAGCATTTTTTTTTTTTACCGATGTCAAAAAAATCTGTCATTCAGAAGCTGTTTGGGATTTGAGAACATTTTGATGGTTTGTATTTACTCCTCTGAGGCCTTTGAAAGCATCCTTCTATTGGTCCAATTTCCTCTTTAAAAGAAACCATTTCTCAGCCTAATTAAATTGGTCCTAGCGAAATTGCTTTAATAATGACTTTAAAAGGACTTGTCCTCTAGCAGCTATCTGCGAGAAGTGAAATATGGCGGTGGCGCTGTCTGTGGTGACACAGTGAGCTGAGCTGCAACAGAACAGGACATTGATCCAATCTGCAGACAATTAGTAACGACTTATTACACCCAAATGGGGCTGCGTTCATCACCATCTGTCCACCAAGAACAGCCTGCAGGCTCCGTGGTAAAATTCCAGGTATCGATTGTGTGACGAAAGCAACATCTTACCACAAAGAAAATGCTTAGCTTGAATACACAAACTCTTATGGCTGGTTTTGTGTTAAAATACTTAGATTAGTACATTTTCTTTTCTAGTTTCCCAACGCCTTTTGCCGTTTAATGAGGAATAATTGAGCAAAACTTTAATATGCAAAAGAAACAGATGAAAAGAGCATGTAAGAAGGGAAAATGGGACAGGGAGATGCCCTGGTCTGCAAAATAAATAAATAAATAAAATGGGATGAGAGGATTAAAATTTAGCATGAAGAAGAGGGTGAGAGAAAAACCATAATCTGGGGGGGATGAGGGAAGCTATCATACATTTCTTCATGTCTTAATGCTGGCTGCAGCTTATGATTAATTACACACCAGTCTTAAAATAGGTTGCTTCCCCATTCCCTACTTTGTGTCTGTCTTCTGCCACACAGAAAACGAAGCAGAGGAGAGAAGAGTCCAAAGAAGGGCACGGATGTCCTGTGCAGAGCCGGATGAAACAGACAAATGAAGAAGGGCAGACACAGTAGAAGAGAGATTATGTAAGACTCTCAGAGTTCCAGCTTTGGGAGTTGAGGTCCCAGATTGTGGGAGACTCAGTATGTCTGCCACAAATATTGAACTCAGCGAAGTTTGTGAAATTTAAAACTTCCTGGCAAACTGAAAACCTTGGGATGTACCGAACAGAGGAACATGTGTATGCAATGTTGCACATCCTAAAAACTCTCAATCTGAGTTGCTTCCAAATTCAACTGGAATGCCGTAATAACAAACTCTGCATGTATAAATGTGCAACACACACACACACACACACACACACGCACACACACACACAAAAAGCAACCTTGCACATGCACTGTATATACACCTGCTCATCCAGCTGCGGCATGGCTATGCTTAGACTCAGTGAACCTTGTAATAGCTTTGCTGAGACAGAGATCATGCTTCAGCCTGTTCAAGTGTTGCCCATCTATGAGAGTGATAAGCCATCACCTGGGCCCGGGAAGAGCTTTAAACTTTAATGCTACACTACGTCGCTAAGAGGTACTGAAGCACAGAATGGTTAGAGCCATATGCACGGTGGAAATAATCTCCAAGGTAAGGTCTTAAACGGGGGCCGCTGCGATCGTCGCGCAAGCTTGATGAGTCCTAGGTGTAAAATATTCATACCGTCACTTGCATGATGGCTGCAAAAACATGTGTTATATGATTTAAGAAGGCATGAATTATGCATCAGCAACAGCAGCCTCATAACAACAAAACTATATTTCACCTCGAAGGTCTGACAATACAGTTACGTTTGGAAAGCCCACAGTAAGTCGGGAGCTTTCAGCGTCTGAGCTGAACAAAGATAAGAAAACATGGTATTAATTTTAAAACATTAAAATAAAAAGTTGAAGTATGTCTTATCAGAAAATGTTGTAACAGCTACATTTATCTATAACTCGATGGAGAATTACAGGAATACAGTCTTAGAGATTGTAACATTGCAAAACATCTAAAGGTTGTTGCTATGTGTAGGGCAGCAAAAAGTAATGTGAATTTCTGTGATTTCCCTGCTCCAAGATAAGCTTTACCTTATGCTATTTTTAAATAGGAAACTGTAATTTAATTTGTTATAAGTTGAAATAATCAAGTGTTAAATGAGATGGTTGAAGAAATTGAGGAGAAAAAGAAGAATACATGCACCTTCTTGAAATAAGTGAAAAAATAAAAAGTCCCTCAAGCTGGAGTCACATGGCAGCATTCCAAAATCAAGCAACTCATTGGACCAGACGAGCTATAATTTCTGCCACAGCAAACTAAACAAGTCAGGGATGGAAACAGGAGACCCATATTTTTGAAATATAGACCAAAATGCAGTCTAATATGGGGGCAAAGAACCCAGTGCATCCTTGGATTTCTTCAAACTGGTTCATTTACCAAGCTGGCTTGTGAGGAGAAACAGAGGGCAAGAGGTAGAGGACAGGGAAATGCACTGCTCAAAAAAATAAAGGGAACACTTAAACAGGTGTTTAACACTTAAAGTGTTCCCTTTATTTTTTTGAGCAGTATATATTAAACTGTGTGTTGGAGCAAGTGACGTCAGCAGATGTCACAGCAGTCACCATTGAAGCCAAACAACTGTTGTTCTTACTCTAAAATCTGGAACCGGTTTTCCTCCTAGTCATGCTCCCAAAAGAGAAGACTTCACGTTACTGAAAACGTTTTTGCTCTTTGGTTGTCATTCTAAATAAATGCCAAACATGAATTAGGGATGAATAATGAGCCAGTCAAACCAGTCTACTTCCATTATTAAAATACAGTACACGTTACCTAGGGTCTCATGTTTTTCAAATTTTGCCACATAAATTATACGAGCTTAGGAAAATGTTAAAAGCTTTGTGCAGCTTTGCTGTTAATCTGAACATCATTTCAGCAGCAGCAACATTTTGGATAACTCCAACTTAATCTTTCATAAAACTTGATTTGGGAGATAATGATCCAATTTTTTATATAAATAATAGATGTGGGATTTCATTTAAAAGGTAAGAGCTTGTGACTGCTGTGTATGTGTGTTTATGTGCGAACAGTAGAGGCTTTTACACATGGAAATAAATTATGTTTGTAATGTCCGCCTCTCCTGTTGCTTTAATTTTAACAATATAAACTAAAAGCTCATCCTCATGCACAATTGATGTGATATGTTGTGTTGCTTCCATGGATAATGTAGGCAGAGAGTAAGACCAGCCGGTAGCTGGTTAAGGATGAAGTCCTAGTTACCGTTACCCCAGAAACATACAAAAAACAATTAAAAACAAAACCAACTGGTCCATGAAAGCGCATCCTTACTGCATTTCAGCATCTGGACTTGATCAAAACTGATTCGCTGAAGTTCAAACAGAAAATCAAATTGGGAAAAAAGGGATATTTGAAATAAATATAGGTTGTTTTATCAATGTGCAATAGAATTTCTTCAAAATAAATATCTCCAAAATTCCAAAATATTACTGTAAGGGTAAAAACGCGAGACATGTATGCATTAAAAGAAGGAAGGTCAATCAGTACATGTGGCTGTACCGTTCTTTCATCACTATTTGAAGATCAGGTAAGCACCCACTGAGTTACAAAAGTGATTTTTAGTGAAACGACTCCACCTCGACCAGAGTCTCCGGATTCCCCCCCTGCACAGTTTGGAAGTGCGTTCATGCTTTAAAGGGAAAGCTGCACATGGAAGAGGCGCAGTGCTGTCATTACTGTGCCGTTCCTGAGCATTGCAGACTCTGACAAACTAGGACTGATGAGCACAGCAGGGGTCAGAGCCGCTATTTCAGTTCTTCTGACCACATGCTGCGCTCTGAGTCCAACTACACATACACACTTGTATGTGTCTGTGTAACAGAGTGTCCGGGGATGAAAACATCTCTGGATGCTGAATCTGCTCGACTATGTCAGGCATAGCATTTCGTTTCTAAACCATTCGCCGTTTAGTTTATTTAGACCAGCTCAGTCAATATTTGTGGGAATGTCAGTTACTTATTAGACCACTGTTAATATGGTTGACACTTTAATGCTCCAAGTTAACCCAGTAAGGTACAGAGCCTTGAAAAGCCTCCATACACTTTTCATATTGTGTTTCATTGCTTCTTCGAAGAGGAAAGGAAATGAGATGAGGTTTCCAACATTTCTTACAAATAAGAATCTGAAAAATGTTGAATGCATTTGTCTTCACTGCCTCCGAGTTAAAACTTTAGAAAACAAACTTTTGCTGCAATTTCAGCTGCATGACCTTTGGGGAGGCAACCAATAGCTTTGCATCAACATACTGATTACGTATATATATGGTAGCTCTGCCTGTATGTTTAGGGTTGTTATCCTGCTGGAAGAGGGACTCCTTCTTCAGTCTCAAGTCTTTGTCAGCATCCAACAGTTTTGCATTCGCTGACAAAACGTTATCCTGTGAACAGATTCTCCAACATGAGCAGAAGATATCTGCAGCTCCTCCACAGTTATCTTTAGCTACTGCTCTGATTTACAACCTTCATTACCATCCTCTCAATTGATTTGGACGTGCTTTAAAGATTTGCAGATATTGTCAAGAAAATCCGAGCTCATCCCACTTCCCCATGCTGGAGATTTTAGTTTAACAGTAATAATAAATAAAGTTATCTTTAAAATGAATCACTCAAGTGACATCAAGGCCCAACAGTAGACTTAAGTGTCAATAAAGTTAGTTTAACAGTAATAATAAATAAAGTTATCTTTAAAATGAATCACTCAAGTGATATCTAGGCCCAACAGTAGACTTAAGTGTCAATAAAATAAATCTGGCTGTGTGTGTTGTTTTTGTCTCATGCAAACTTTGCTTTAATTTTACTTTTTTCTATCTAATCATAAGAAATCATAGTCAGTCAGAGAGAGTCATTAAACAGGAAAAGCAGGTTTCCTGGAAAAAGAGGAAGTAAGTTCCAGCCTGCAGATTTATAAAAAATAGCTGAGACTATTTCTTATTTTAAATCATGAAAGTTTTAAAGAATGAAATCTAAAACATTTTGAGTAATTTGATAAGATTCAAAGTAAAATACTTATATTAATATTGGTTTACTTGTAATAATATTTACACGAACATTTGTGGGAACACTTACAAGAAAAACAAGTAACTGTAACTTTGGCATCAAATAATTAGAATCATGGATTATTCTTGGTTTCTTTTCAGAAAAACATCTGTAATAACTCACATTAAGATTATAATAAGTATAATTAATAAGTTATGGTTATAAAATCATAAATGAATGATAAATCAGAGAAGCTGAAGAAAATAAATGTGATATAAATGTGATTTTGACATTGAACTTGAAATGGTGTAAAAAGGTGTAACTGCAATTAAACATCACTGATATGTTGGAGGTAGAGAGTAGGTGAAAGGTGAAAGGCAAGGAACTAACAGGAGAGCAGAGATGATCAACGCCTTATTTAGAGAGTAGGTGAAAGGTTGTGCAGGCAATGGACATAGGAGGTTGAGCAACCCTGAGACATTAGCACAGACATCAGGACATAATGTCTGTAAGACAGTGATGGATATGAGATCATCTGTCTAAGCAGACAGCCAATGAAACAAGCCCAGCAACAGTGCTAGCCAAAGAAACCCTATAAAAGGTGAGTGCAAAAGAGGAACCGTTCGTTGGATCCTCCGGGCAGCTTCGAGCCAAGAGATGAACAAAGAACTCTGCAGCTGAAGAAGAGCCGGGGCCACGGAGCCGAAGACTGTCCGGCCATGGGGACCAACCCGTCAGCCCCACAACCTGTGGCTCCAAATCGCACTTCTCTCATCGGCTGGGTTCAGACCCCAAAGACAAAGATGAAGACAAAGGCAAAGACAAAGAAGAAGAACTGGTGCCTTCCTTCCTGCCAGCACCAAGTCCTGTGTGACCTCACCATCCATGCGGAGAGGAGGCTCATCAGACCTACAGAGATCCCTGCCTTCATCGATCGGCGTCTTCCTCCTGCTGCAACACCTTCTTCATCATCAGACCTGCGGAGATCCTGGCCTTCATCGATCGGCGTCTTCCTCCTGCTGCAACACCTTCTTCATCATCAGACCTGCGGAGATCCTGGCCTTCATCGATCGGCGTCTTCCTCCTGCTGCAGCACCTTCTTCGTCGTCGTGCCAGGTCTGGGGTTCGAAACGCCAAACTCCGTCCGTCTCTCTCAAAGGTTTCCTTTTTTAGTTCTCAGTGTCAGCAGTAGGGAAAGATAGACTAGATGACTGATTTTACTTATTTGATTATTTCTGCTACTGAATTAAGCTGTACTGACCCTTGCAAAAATGCCTTACTAATAAAATATTTAGCATAAAGAAAATCTAAAAGATGTTGTGGACATTCAGTTAATGAGTCACCTTAAAGTTCTTTGATGGTTGTAAAATAGCTCTGATGTTTGATTCTGGAGAGGAAAAAGTTTAAAATGTTTTATAGGTTGCTGGTAGCCCAAATTTAAAACGTCATCCTTGGGACTCGCCCGAGTCACTAAAACCTACCTGGTTCAATAACAAATGCAAGTTGTAAAATAAGAGAACGAGCGACCGTTAACAGGTGTGCTCTGTGAAACTAGTTGGCTGTAGGCTGCTCAGTCTGGCTAATTCACAGAGGGAAGAAGGGTGAGACACCTGGATGTAGGCCGTTAAAAATCAGGTGAATCGTTTCTCGAAACCAGCTTAAACAGAGTTTACTTCAGTTCTGGACAGGGTAAATCCCGGCAGATTTAGGAAACTCAATTAACCCGTTAGATGGAGAGTGTCAGGATTCAGGTTGGAGTGAGGGATCTTTCCAGAGACGAGCTACGCGGAGGAGTTTGACAGCCTGACGCACCTGCATTGGATTCCGGTAACCAGCGGCTGGCTTCTTAAGAAGCGGTGGAACCACCAGTCATCGCTCGATGGTTACCACTTGTTGGTCAGACTCAGCCTTAAGTTCTCGCAAAATCCATGTTAAGTATTGTCCAGTCATTTTGTCCTTTTTCTCTTCGTTACCTCTCAGATCTTGATCCCGCTTCCCGGAGCCAAGCCTGGAACTCCACCGGTCAGGCGCGTCTCGTTGGTGGGCACCTCCAAACAGTTCTGATCCGCTGCGGCCCGGGACCCCCGAACCTACCTGGACTCTCGTTCCCTCCTGACGTCCCCCAGTCTCAATTCTACCTCATTACAACAAACCCTCGTAACCGTAAAAATCTGTTCTTCTGTGCGCACCTGCATGTGGGCAAGGAAATTAAAATCCAACATGACAGAACCATCGAGCCATGTTGACCCAGCAGGTCCGCACACAAGACCCGGTCCAACCCCTGCCGACCACCTAGCGCGTCATGATGCCATGCTTCACGCCCTATTGGATCAGCAGACTTTCCAGGGACAGGTGATGGATCAACTAAAAACCACGGTCTCGGAATTAGCTTCACAACTGGCTTCCGGCATGCAGCCTCTGAACTTAGCCGGAGCAGCGAACCCCGCTCCATCGCCGCGGGCGGAGCCTCCCGCTCCACCCGAACCGGCGGGGTTGCCCCGGGGCCGGGAAATTTCACCCCCGACTCCCGAACATTATTCAGGTGAAATCGGGAAGTGCGGTGGATTTCTCCTGCAATGCTCTATTGTTTTTGCCCGAGCTCCAGGCTCGTTCCCTGATGACTCCGCCAAAATAGCATATATGGTTGGACTGTTGAAGGGAAAAGCTCTCAAATGGGCAGAAGCGAAATTTAGTCTCATAGCTCTCACTCAAACGGCTCTTGACACCTTCATCGACGAGTTTAAGCAAACCTTTGGTCACGCCGAATCCAGCGCTGAGATTTCCTACCGGCTTTGGAACCTGAAGCAGGCTTCCCGTTCAGTAGCTGAATTCGCCATAGACTTTCGTACCTTAGCCGCCATGTCTGGGTGGAATGACGAAGCTCTTAAAGGAGCTTTTATCCAGGCTCTCGATGACACACTTAAAGATGAGCTGGTTTGCAGGGACGAACCCGCCGACTTGGAGGGGTTGATCTCCCTGGCCATCAGGATCGACAACCGGCTTCGGGGAAGGGCTCGGGGCAGGAAGGAAATTAAACCTGTGTTTTTTTCAAACAACCCTGTACAGGACACCTCCGATGACGCCTCCCCGAACGCGCTCTCGCCTGATGAACCCATGCAGGTTGGTCGAGCACGGATCTCCCCCACTGAGAGGCAGCGGCGGTTGGAAGCCCGGGCATGCTTCTATTGCGGCCTCACAGGCCACTTCGTCACCGCCTGCCCCGCTCGGCTAAAAGGGAGAGCCCACCAGTGATCACGGGAGTCCTGGTGGGTGGTTGCTCCGGTTTGAAATCCCGACTTTCTCTTCCCGTCTCCCTCTCCATCAACCAAAGGTCAGTAAACATCTCGGCTTTGATTGATTCAGGGTGCGAGCAGAACCTGATCGATGCGGATGTAGTAACGCTACTGAATATTCCCACGATCACGCTTCAGGCGCCTATCCTGGTTAAGGCTCTGGATGGTGGCACTCTGCCAACCATTCATCGACAGACCGAACCTGTGGAACTCATAGTCTCAGGCAATCACCGCGAGGTGTTGACCTTTTTTGTGTTTCCCTCCCCACAGTCTCCTCTGGTTCTGGGTTTCCCCTGGCTGAGACGGCATAATCCCCACCTTAATTGGGTTGAGGAGAGAGTGGACGCGTGGAGTAGGTCCTGCCACGCAACCTGCCTACAGTCGGCCCGGCCGAATCCTCGATGTGACGTCACCCGGGAGGACCAAGAGGAAAAGCAGGATTTGTCTCGAATTCCTCCGGAATACCATGATCTGCACTCGGTGTTTAGGAAAAATAAAGCACTTTCGCTCCCGCCCCACCGCCCCTACGACTGTGTTATTGATCTCCTTCCCGGCGCGCCGTTGCCCTCCAGTCGACTGTATAATATATCGAGGCCAGAGAGAGAGAGCATGCTAACTTATATTAACGAGTCACTGGCTGCAGGCATTATTCGCCCGTCCACGTCCCCGTTAGGGGCCGGGTTTTTCTTTGTTTCAAAAAAAGACGGCTCACTCAGACCATGTATTGATTTTAAAGGTTTGAACCAGATCACGATCAAGAATAAGTATCCCCTCCCCCTCCTTTCGTCAGCTTTCGAACCCGTACAAGGCGCCACTGTCTTCACTAAGTTGGACCTACGGAACGCTTACCATCTGGTGCGTATACGGGAGGGCGATGAGTGGAAAACCGCCTTTAAAACCCCGGTGGGCCACTTCGAGTACCTGGTCATGCCCTTCGGGTTGACGAACGCCCCGGCCGTTTTCCAATCCCTGATTAATGACGTGCTGCGGGATTATTTGGACGAGTTTGTATTCGTTTACTTGGATGACATCCTGATTTTTTCTAAGAACATGACAGAGCACAAACGACACGTCAGGTTGGTCCTCCAGCGCCTGCTGGAGAACAGTTTGTATGTCAAGGCAGAGAAGTGCGAGTTTCACGTGCCATCCATCTCGTTCCTGGGGTTCATTTTAGAGAGTGGGCGGGTGAAGCCGGATCCGGGACGGATTCGTGCGGTGCTGGAATGGCCGACTCCTGCCTCTCGTAAGCAGTTACAGAGGTTTTTGGGATTCGCCAACTTTTACCGGAGGTTTATCCGCAACTTTAGTCAGACCGCGGGACCCATGACCTGTCTTACCTCCACCAAGTCCCAGTTTTCTTGGACCCCGGAAGCGGATGCAGCCTTCTCGGTCTTGAAGCAAAAGTTCGCGGATGCCCCGGTGCTGATTCAACCGGACCCCGCTCAGCAGTTCACGGTGGAGGTGGATGCTTCCGATTCTGGGGTGGGAGCGGTTTTGTCCCAAGTTTCGCCCTCCGATCACAAGCTGCACCCTTGTGCCTTTTTCTCTCGCCGCCTGTCGCCCGCGGAGAGGAATTATGATGTGGGTGACCGGGAGCTGCTGGCGGTGAAGCTGGCCTTTGCGGAGTGGCGCCACTGGCTGGAGGGAGCCGCACTTCCGGTCGTAGTATGGACAGACCACAAGAACCTGTCCTACCTGCAGGCAGCCAAGCGGTTGAACCCACGGCAATCCAGGTGGTCCCTTTTCTTCTCCCGGTTTAACTTCCTCATCTCTTACAGACCTGGATCGAAGAACGTGAAACCGGATGCTCTCTCCCGACAGTTCTCCTCGGACGACGAAGCTCCTGTCGTGGACACCATAATCCCGAGTTCCTGCGTCCTGGGGGCGGTGTCCTGGGACATCTCTGATCAGGTAATCGCAGCTCAACAGTCTGATCCTGATCCGGGCACCGGCCCTCCGGACCGTATCTATGTTCCCCTCTCTGTTCGTTCCCGTTTAATCCATTGGGCCCACGCCTCTCCTTTTTCTGGTCACCCTGGCACCAGTCGGACCGTGGCTCTTATCCGACGCTCCTTCTGGTGGTCGTCCCTTCACAGGGATGTGAAGGAGTATGTTTCAGCCTGCCCCACCTGTGCGAGAAACAAGTCCCTGCACCAGCCGCCCTGTGGTCTCCTGCAACCCTTACCCATCCCGGCACGTCCCTGGTCCCATGTTGCACTCGATTTTGTCACTGGCCTCCCGCCCTCAAAGGGTTTTACGGTCATTCTCACCGTTGTTGATCGGTTCTCCAAGGCCTGTCACCTGGTTCCCCTTCGGAAACTGCCGTCGGCCTTGGAGACCGCCATGTTGCTCATTAAACATGTTTTCAGGCTTCATGGAATTCCCACAGAGATCCTGTCCGACAGGGGGCCCCAGTTCGTGTCCAGAGTGTGGAGGGAGTTTTGTGGCGCGCTGGGGGCCAAGGTATCGATGTCCTCAGGGTATCATCCTCAAACCAACGGGCAAACCGAGCGTCTGAATCAGGAAGTGGAGTCTACGCTCCGCTGCCTGTGCTCCTCCAACCCCTCCGCCTGGTCCGTCCATCTGCCCTGGGTTGAGTATGCACACAATTGTCACATTTCCTCTGCGTCTGGTCTCTCCCCTTTTCAGTGTTCTCTGGGGTATCAGCCCCCTCTCCTGCCCTCTGACGAACCGAGGAATGCAGTTGCCTCGGTCCACGGCCACATCCGCAAATGTCAGCGCATCTGGAAGGCCGCCGCAGCGGCCTTGCATCGCACCGCTGCCCTGAACCGCCGCTTTGCGGATAGGAGAAGGAAGCCGGCCCCTCTCTATAGTCCTGGTCAGAGGGTTTGGCTCTCAGCTAAGGATATTCCCCTAAAGGCCGCGCCTCGGAAGCTGTCCCCTAGATTTCTGGGCCCTTTTGAAATTCGGGAGGTGTTAAACCCTTCTGCGGTGAGGCTTAAGCTCCCGCCCTCTCTTAAGGTGCACCCCGTGTTTCATGTCTCCTTGTTGAAACCGGTGAGGACTAGCCCGCTGTGTCCTCCGGTTGCCTCCCCTCCCCCCGCCCGCATCATCGATGGAGCTCCAGCCTATACGGTGAATAAGATTCTGGATGTCCGTCGGCGAGGACGAGGATTTCAGTATCTGGTGGATTGGACAGGGTACGGCCCGGAGGAGCGCTCCTGGATTCCCAGATCGTTTATTCTGGACCCGTCGGTTCTACGTGAGTTTCACGCCTCCAGGCCCAGGAGCGTCGCTGGACCGCCAGGTGGCGGTCGTTGAAGGGGGGGTACTGTCAGGATTCAGGTTGGAGTGAGGGATCTTTCCAGAGACGAGCTACGCGGAGGAGTTTGACAGCCTGACGCACCTGCATTGGATTCCGGTAACCAGCGGCTGGCTTCTTAAGAAGCGGTGGAACCACCAGTCATCGCTCGATGGTTACCACTTGTTGGTCAGACTCAGCCTTAAGTTCTCGCAAAATCCATGTTAAGTATTGTCCAGTCATTTTGTCCTTTTTCTCTTCGTTACCTCTCAGATCTTGATCCCGCTTCCCGGAGCCAAGCCTGGAACTCCACCGGTCAGGCGCGTCTCGTTGGTGGGCACCTCCAAACAGTTCTGATCCGCTGCGGCCCGGGACCCCCGAACCTACCTGGACTCTCGTTCCCTCCTGACGTCCCCCAGTCTCAATTCTACCTCATTACAACAAACCCTCGTAACCGTAAAAATCTGTTCTTCTGTGCGCACCTGCATGTGGGCAAGGAAATTAAAATCCAACATGACAGAGAGCTGGTAGCACATCTCCCCTCTCAGAAGAGGAAGCAGAGAGTGAGAGAGTAGAGACAGGAAGGAGGGGGGGGGTGTTGCGCAACAACAAGTGGCGCCCGAACAGGGACGGCGCACAACTGAGTAGGCGGGCCCCAAAGATACCAAGTCAGTGAAAACAGATGTGAGACTCTGAATAGCTCACTTGGGTTACTAACTCTTAGGGAAAAGAGTTAGTGGTGACTGATAAGGCCATCAGTCACAACCCTCGCAGTAACTGTATAGCGTACAGGTGAGGGAAAGCTTCTACTGAGGATAGAATGACCGGATCCAGACAGTGAAGCTAGTAGCCAACATAGTCTAGACCCATCCCTGCTCAAGAGCGCAAAGAGAGGCTTTGGGGGATAGACAACTCGAACCGACAGAGAGACGGAGTGATGGATGATCACTTCGAGGAGGAAAATCTGGGGAAGAAACCGGAGGAAGCCGGCCGTCCAGATCGTTTGGAAAAGGAGGAGACCTCAACAGAACTGCATCAACTTTCTGCACAGCTACCCAGGGCACCCAGGACAGCGGATGGAAGGTTTGTTCATCAAGAGCACAGTCCCATGGGGTTCAGTCTGCATGGATGTAGCAGAGCCAATGGGGACAACAGGAAAGAGAGGTGAGAAGTACCTCTTGGTGCTGATGGACACAGTGACAACTGCTAGAAGAGCAGGTCTTCCCCTGCAGAGGAACTCCGTTCACGTCACAGAAAGCAGGGAGGCGAAGACACTTCTCCTTTTTGCTCAGAGAAGGAAAAGGGAAGTTGCAGCTCGAAGTGTCACTGAAAACAGGGCAGAGAGTTTGGATTAAAGCTCAAGATCGGCCTGCAACTACGGGGATCAAGCTGAGATTCAACGCCCAAGATTTTGTAAAGCAAGTACTGAACTTCAACACAGTACTACTGATGAAGAAAGGGGTCCATGAGGAAGCAGTGCTCAAGCCAGTTCTTAGCTACAGCAAACCAGAACATTACGAGAAGATGGCCAGAGAATCAAGCACCATGCCATCCTACAGTAGACTGGCCACTATTACAGGAAGGTTGCCGTTCAAAGAACAACTTCAAGGCTTTGGACTGGGAGGGCCGTGAAGAAATTGGACTATGCTAAAGAAGAACTCCTGTCACAATCTGATGGATTAAAATGGAAAAGGATCATGATTACGGATAAAGCGTCATGATGCTTATGCTTTTTGCTTTGCTCTGCTGAACAGCCAGAATTTTTTTTTTTTTTGAGGCCTTCTGTCTCAGCCCATCTTCCCTTCCCTAAAGAACCATCCCACATCCTGAAGAACCGACAGTTCATCCAGCGAAGGTTCCTGTAGAAGAATCAGAGCGATCCAAGTTTTCTTCGACATTCATCACCTCATGGGGGAAATCAAAACTCCAAGGAGGGGGTGTCAAGAGAAGTGGAGTTTTGATGACTACACTGAGCCCTCTGTGACAACTGAGGATGAAGAATCTGCATCTTCACATCCCAGACGAACATCTTCTCTTTCCAGGGGATGAGGACGGCGAACTGCAGGAGGGTGATGGACTCCCAGCATGTGAAAGGTCTGACCTCGTGGAGGGGGTGTCAAGAAAATCCGAGCTCATCCCACTTCCCCATGCTGGAGATTTTAGTTTAACAGTAATAATAAATAAAGTTATCTTTAAAATGAATCACTCAAGTGACATCAAGGCCCAACAGTAGACTTAAGTGTCAATAAAGTTAGTTTAACAGTAATAATAAATAAAGTTATCTTTAAAATGAATCACTCAAGTGATATCTAGGCCCAACAGTAGACTTAAGTGTCAATAAAATAAATCTGGCTGTGTGTGTTGTTTTTGTCTCATGCAAACTTTGCTTTAATTTTACTTTTTTCTATCTAATCATAAGAAATCATAGTCAGTCAGAGAGAGTCATTAAACAGGAAAAGCAGGTTTCCTGGAAAAAGAGGAAGTAAGTTCCAGCCTGCAGATTTATAAAAAATAGCTGAGACTATTTCTTATTTTAAATCATGAAAGTTTTAAAGAATGAAATCTAAAACATTTTGAGTAATTTGATAAGATTCAAAGTAAAATACTTATATTAATATTGGTTTACTTGTAATAATATTTACACGAACATTTGTGGGAACACTTACAAGAAAAACAAGTAACTGTAACTTTGGCATCAAATAATTAGAATCATGGATTATTCTTGGTTTCTTTTCAGAAAAACATCTGTAATAACTCACATTAAGATTATAATAAGTATAATTAATAAGTTATGGTTATAAAATCATAAATGAATGATAAATCAGAGAAGCTGAAGAAAATAAATGTGATATAAATGTGATTTTGACATTGAACTTGAAATGGTGTAAAAAGGTGTAACTGCAATTAAACATCACTGATATGTTGGAGGTAGAGAGTAGGTGAAAGGTGAAAGGCAAGGAACTAACAGGAGAGCAGAGATGATCAACGCCTTATTTAGAGAGTAGGTGAAAGGTTGTGCAGGCAATGGACATAGGAGGTTGAGCAACCCTGAGACATTAGCACAGACATCAGGACATAATGTCTGTAAGACAGTGATGGATATGAGATCATCTGTCTAAGCAGACAGCCAATGAAACAAGCCCAGCAACAGTGCTAGCCAAAGAAACCCTATAAAAGGTGAGTGCAAAAGAGGAACCGTTCGTTGGATCCTCCGGGCAGCTTCGAGCCAAGAGATGGACAAAGAACTCTGCAGCTGAAGAAGAGCCGGGGCCACGGAGCCGAAGACTGTCCGGCCATGGGGACCAACCCGTTAGCCCCACAACCTGTGGCTTCAAATCGCACTTCTCTCATCGGCTGGGTTCAGACCCCAAAGACAAAGATGAAGACAAAGGCAAAGACAAAGAAGAAGAACTGGTGCCTTCCTTCCTGCCAGCACCAAGTCCTGTGTGACCTCACCATCCATGCGGAGAGGAGGCTCATCAGACCTACAGAGATCCCTGCCTTCATCGATCGGCGTCTTCCTCCTGCTGCAACACCTTCTTCATCATCAGACCTGCGGAGATCCTGGCCTTCATCGATCGGCGTCTTCCTCCTGCTGCAACACCTTCTTCATCATCAGACCTGCGGAGATCCTGGCCTTCATCGATCGGCGTCTTCCTCCTGCTGCAGCACCTTCTTCGTCGTCGTGCCAGGTCTGGGGTTCGAAACGCCAAACTCCGTCCGTCTCTCTCAAAGGTTTCCTTTTTTAGTTCTCAGTGTCAGCAGTAGGGAAAGATAGACTAGATGACTGATTTTACTTATTTGATTATTTCTGCTACTGAATTAAGCTGTACTGACCCTTGCAAAAATGCCTTACTAATAAAATATTTAGCATAAAGAAAATCTAAAAGATGTTGTGGACATTCAGTTAATGAGTCACCTTAAAGTTCTTTGATGGTTGTAAAATAGCTCTGATGTTTGATTCTGGAGAGGAAAAAGTTTAAAATGTTTTATAGGTTGCTGGTAGCCCAAATTTAAAACGTCATCCTTGGGACTCGCCCGAGTCACTAAAACCTACCTGGTTCAATAACAAATGCAAGTTGTAAAATAAGAGAACGAGCGACCGTTAACAGGTGTGCTCTGTGAAACTAGTTGGCTGTAGGCTGCTCAGTCTGGCTAATTCACAGAGGGAAGAAGGGTGAGACACCTGGATGTAGGCCGTTAAAAATCAGGTGAATCGTTTCTCGAAACCAGCTTAAACAGAGTTTACTTCAGTTCTGGACAGGGTAAATCCCGGCAGATTTAGGAAACTCAATTAACCCGTTAGATGGAGAGCTGGTAGCACATCTCCCCTCTCAGAAGAGGAAGCAGAGAGTGAGAGAGTAGAGACAGGAAGGAGGGGGGGGGTGTTGCGCAACAACAATATACATTTCTTGTTCAGCGTTGGTATAATGGACTGACATCTTATGAAATATTTAAAAAGTCGAGATTTTCTTATATAACCTAGCCCCGTTTTAAATTTCTGTTTATCCCCGACTCATCCCGTTTGTGCTTTGACATTCAAGAAGACCTATGAATACCTCTGAAAGGCCATGTAGTGCATGTGGGTTATCAAACACAAAAATGAAAAACATGAAAAAGGAATCATGATAAAATAGCTCTGAGAATTACCAGCTGTTCTTTTTTGTTTTCTGGATACACCCAGTTACTGTAAATTACTTTCTTCATTGCCTCTTCTCAGCAACACATACTGTTTTCGTCAAACCAGCACAAGCGAAACACCAGTACACAAACTCAGAAAAGAGCGTGTCTCCAGCCCGCAGCTACACGGCCAGAAGCCTGAGACAGCAGAAAGCAGCAGATGTGCTCGCAGTGAGAACCTTGTAGCTCGAGCATCACAGTGAATCGGCATGGAAAGGTTGAGGGAGGAGTAATGTGTCGGCAGTTCAATCCGCTGGCCTCCACGGTGAGACTGACACACAAATTGAGAGTCTATTGTTACAACACCGGCCTGGTAGCATCCCTGCTCATCCTGAATAAAAAGCATTATTGGCAGGGAAATAACCTGCGGTCGTCTTTTCCTATAGCTCTCATTGATGTATTTTGGTTATTTTTTCAGGACATTTTCAAGACAATGCAAAGTAGGACACACCCCTATGTTAACACATTTTTATTCTCATTATTCCATTTTGTGCTCAAAACGCTAATGTAGCACATTGAAAAGTTTAAGCTGACTTGTCTCACAGTGGATCAGTTAATGTGCAGGAAAACCCAAACATACAGATAGATGTGTTAAATCAAAATAATTTGTGCACAATTGAGTAATCAGTATTCAAGTATTTCCATTTGTGATTATGTGAAAAGGGAGATTACATTCAGATAATATTTTAGAGTGGCGTTATGGCAGCAAAAGAATATGTAATAAGTTTACAATGTTTTTTAACCAGTTCAGCCAACTTACTGACTGAATTTATGCTTTTTAGCTGTGAAATAAACCCATAAAACAGCAGATATTCAGTTAAAAAAGGATAAAAAAACAGTAGGTGTTTTGCTGTTGATGTGTTTTCTCTCAACTGGAAATTCGAGGAAACACAATTCTCTTAACTAATGTATGTACCAGGTGGGGTGTGAAATGGGCAGAATGTGATGGGAGCATAAAATGTAAAGCAGCGATCTGCTCTGATTATAGTTTATGTTTCAAACTTCCCTGTAATTTCAACTGGTCCTGCATTGAGGTCAACGTGAATCTGTAAGCAAGAAAAATATAAACCTTTAGCTGTTATTGCTGCAATTTATGTCCATTTGCTGGAATAGCTTATTTCCTCATGCTGTCTGTCTACACTTTTCACTTTATTTTCCACAAATATTTGAAGTGATATTTATGTTATGTTTAAAAATGCCATAATTGGACAGACCTTAACAAGCTGTCCAAGCTATGCATGGAAAAAGAAGCAAACTTTGAAATGCTGCTTTAGAAGTTTGAGATGCCTTCTCTTTGGCCAGTGGCCCATGTTTTTGTCTTTTCTTTTAAAGTTTTTAAATAAAATTTTAAGCAAAGGTTTTGGTCAGTTTTGACCCATTGGTGGATGAATGGATACTCCATGTAGACAAAGGCCTAATCTAAATCTGGTAAACACTTTAATCAAGCTCTATACTCTCTTTTGGATTCTTTGTGTGGGTGAATAAGTGCGAAGGGGTGAGGGCGTGTGTGTACATGTGTTTATACAGAGTAGGTGTGTGTGTGTGTGTGGAAAAGGTTTTTGGTAGTTACACTGGTGAGGATGGTAGCTCGCACCACTTGGCACAAAAAACAGCCATGGGCAGGTAGTCTTGGCTCTTGGAGCTCGCTGCAGCCTCAGGCAGAAAGACACCTGGCACAGAGTAGCCGCACACCCGGCACAGAGGCAGGTCAGCAGTGAAGCGTAGGAGTAGCAGCCCCCAGGCCAAAGAGGCACAGAGAGAGATGCAGAGAACAGAACCAACACCAACGCATCGCCACGTCCCCCAGTGCTTGGCCACTGGGCCAAGCACCACTCCCCTCCCCCTGGTGTTTGCAGGGTATATTTGAGTCTGTGTTGAAGTGAAATGTTGCTACAAAGGCAAGCCTGTGTCCAGCATACATTCAAATTGTGTGGAAGAATACAATATTTAGCTTAGTTTCTTACTTTTTGAGTGCAATACCATTGTTTGTATCAATTTCTGCTAAATGAAGCACATTGGTTTATGTCTGAAGTTTGATTTCTTCATTTGCTCATAAAAGATGCTCTTCTGTTTTGCTTTAATTATGGGGTTTAAACAAAATAGGCTATACGTTATGTGGTACAAAGATTTTTCTTTCATAATAACCCATTATTGACCTTTTAAGAGACCCTGATTGACTCAAAGCTGGTTAATCTGTCTCTCTTTTGCTGAAAAGATTTTGATGGAAATTTTGCCATTTCCATCGACTTTATAAAGTTCAACACAAGGACCATAAATAGAAGCATTACAGTTAAACGGTTTAAAGTTTCTGAGCCGCCGAATGCCTATTCCCAAGTAAACATACTATTCCAGTTTCACTGAACTCCTGAGATATTCTGACAGCAGGGTAGACAGAAAGATTGGCTTAAATGTATCTCTGAATCCTAACAAAGACCCATCTTATACAATGTGAATGAGCTCCTGCCACTAGCAGCTCTGAAAAAGACTTTCTAGCACAGCTCAACATTTTTCATAATTCACAACACGCCGTCTATAATCTCTGCATTTTTAGAGACCTTCCGCCTTTTGTTACTTGTCATGTTCTTGCCTTCCCACAAATCTTTGCTGCAAGGACAGATCAGTGGTCGTGTCTGTCATAATGAGCACAGAGAGACCCCCTCCATCACATCCACCTGCTGTGGGCTGGCTGCCGCATGATTCGTTTTGACTGATGCCCGGGACCACCAAACGCCTCAGCCACCTCGGCGCCCTGAGTGGGAGAGAAGTCATTTAGGCAATTTGAAAGCTGAGAAACTCCAGATGGGTGCACTCGTGCTCCCCACCTCACACTTCTCTATAGATTCAAAGTAACCTCAATTTGGACTCATACATTTCAGTGTTAACCTTCATGGCGGCTGACTCCATTTCCGAGAACATGAGCCTTAGCGTGTTTTTGACTAAACTGTTGATGGATATGCATTTGTCTGACAACAACTTTAAAAATAGACCTTGAATAACAGCACAAGGATCCAGCTCTTCAAATCCACGCCATCGCTCACCATGCCTGGATTCTTGTATGTCAGATGTAACATTGAACAGTGCCGTTCAAGCTATTCATACAGCTTTTTCTTAGATTTTGTCACAGTGGCATTTTATGTGACATACCAACATGAAGAGGCACATTTTTTTTGTGAAGTGGAAATGAATGTGGGAGTTTGAAACTTCTTTTTTTGCCTCTACCAACATTGTGCATCTTGAAATTGAAAGTTTTGCACTTCCATTTTTAGCAAGACAAGCTTAAACTCATCATACTACCACATTTTGATAATTTATTTGGCCACTTGGATGGACTTCAACTGCACTGCTGTTCAAATCTGATGTGTGTCTTCACTGGCTGATATTATAAAAGTCACAGAGAGAACTATACATCTTTTTCTCTCCCTTTCACAATTATGCATTATTTTGTGTTGGTCTGACATGTCACAAAATGTGTGAAAAAGAGGTATGAATACTTTTCAGGGCACCGAACATGCAATATGATCTGAAATCTCAGCTTGTTTCCTGTCTCTGATCTCCTGAGGGACCAGCTGTTGGATACAGGTGGAAAAGTGAAATATTCTTTCACCTGCAGGAAGGATTTTCTGGTTTTTAATCTGGTTCAGTCTCAATGCTCCATTGTGATGCTTGCATAACCTCACCAGGTTAGACTTTTCCAGTCTGCACATACACACAACGACTCCACACAGAGGATTTTATTCTGTCTGACAGTTTGCTGTCAAGCTATCTGTTTCAATCCATCCCTTCCGTAATCTCCCAATTGGTGGCATACAGAGGTGATGTTGTTCTTTGCTTTATGAAACTCTGCGCACCATCGGGGGCCCCAAGGCTGAACCTGACAGTAAACACTGACACGAAGGGATTCATAGTGGGGAAGAAATAAAAAGGCCTCTCTCACTGAACTGCAGCCTGAGATTTTAATGGGGTGACATAAGGCTCAGCAGAGGTCTCCTTTTATCTGGTTTAAGGAGGTGTTTAAATGAAAATGACTGCAATAAAAAAAGGTGCACCCAGAGTAGCTGATGGCTTCATCTGCTGTGTGGCTAAATGTTTTGTTCTTCCCCTCAGTGAATCATTTGATCTAAATAGTCCGATACAATTACAAGAAGAAGGAGAAAATGTTTCTCATACTTGGCTTGTATGAAACATTCAATGAGGTAAAAAGAAAATGTATATACAGTACAGACCAAAAGTTTGGACACACTGTTGTGTCCAAACTTTTGGTCTGTACTGTATATATGAACTTATTCTGTGTAATAATAAAAAAAATACATCGTTTAACAGCATGTTTTTCGCTCAAGAAATCCAGGAAGTGAATTTAATTTAGCACATGCCTTGCCCTCCAAAACATCTCAACAGGGCTACAAAATGAGAAAATATTCATAACAGTATAGCATTTTATTTTTTATTGCACCTGGAGGTTTTCTACGAGAAACAATGATTCAGTCATTCCTCTGCCATAACAGCAGCTTCGGGTGATGCAGTCCAAAAATATAAAACTGAGCTTCCTGTGATGAGACTCCTGGAGGCTGAATAATCACCAGCAAAGATAATAAAGCACTTTATGATGCTATAAAGAAAAGTCGATTCCAAACAGCTTTTGTTTGCCTTTCTGACTATCTTTAGTACGTTAAGTGAAAATCCTGATGGTTCATTAGCTTTACAAACATAACAGTTTGATTGACTTTTACATCTCTAAATGAACACTTTCATTCAAAATGTCACTGAGCAAAGATAACGGCTACTTTCCATCAGAAGACCAGAAATGTTTGGGGGTTTTTCTATCGTTGAACACCAAAGTCATTTTGTGCAAAATAGATTAAAATTCAAAGTGTTTTGAAAATAGTACAAATGTATAAAATGTAACACTCCTCAATACATGATCTTTCATGATAAAGTACTCAATTATGCCCACAGAGAGTCTGTGAGTGTATTGGCTGCTGCAGGTCCCTCTCTCTATGTAACTGCGCTCCGTTACAAATGTGAGTAAAACTTTACTGATATTATGCTAATGTTAAAAAAACACTATTTTGTAATTGTGCTGTTTCCATTAAAATTACATCTCAATAGGTTTGCTAAGGAAATAAGTCATTAAAAATCATACAGCGCCATCATTCCCCTACCACTTCCTGTCGTCTTCATTTTTCCAGAAATAGTAACATCCGGTTGTTGACCACATGACTCTTGTGACGTGAAAAAGGTGTTTTCATTGCAGCTTTTGCCAAATACGCTCCGAGGTTTACCAGAAATCGTGTGCCATTACATGCTATTACAGAATATTAGCGATCAGGAATGGACCAATTCTTAAGTATTAGTTCTTTTGGAGTTTACTGAAATTAACTAAAGTTATCAAGATTTAAAAAGTTGTGGTACCAAAGCTGCTTAAATTTTCACTCCTCTGGTTTTTACAGGCTAAAGGCCTTTTAATGAGATGCCACAGAAAGTGCAGGAGTGACTGAAGTCTATCCTGGCTGTATGGAGCAAAGCTACGCCCCTAACCCTAATGTTGTCATGGGCTGCTGGTTAGCTGGCTGAAGGGAGGCAACTCAACTTTCCTCTTGCTTACAGCAAAGTCCAATTTGTGTGTTTTGGAAATAATTCAGTGCCAAAAACACAAAAACATTCAATATTTGTGGTTGATAAGATTACAGTAGTCAGCATGTTGTATTGTCTTAACAGAAAGACAAATCTGGCTTTAAATTGTTTTAAAATGAGTTCAAAGTTTTGTGAATATACTTTGGTAATGATATTTTTACTCACGGTAATCAGACTATAAGAATCTCACCGACACTCGATTAACATGTTTGCATAAAAGCATAATTCCACAGTATAATCGGTCACTACTTTCTACACTCTACTTTTCAAGGGGATACAGAAAGTCTTTTCTCTCTCTCACCACACAGTGGTGTGTAAATCCATTTCATCATACTCTATGATTGAACCTGGTGTCCCTAAAGGGCACATTGTTACAAATCCCATTCATTTAATAGGGGGCTGCCAAGTGCACCGGATTAGATTCAGCAAGAGTGTTTGATATGAACAAATTGAGGAATTACACCATTACACCATTAGAAGAAAGAATAAGAGAAACTTGCTGAGGAGCAGCAGAGCGAACAATGGCAGATTAAGCCGTGGATAGATTTACAGGGAGGTGACTGGTGAGGTTCGACGAGTCCAGAGGACATTTACAGTTCGACAGGAATTGACCGCGCCGTGTTGTAGCACGCTGGAGTTCAGGAAGCTATCAAAACATTATGCCAGGGGCTGCCTCACCAATGACCAGAGGAGTAATACAAGGAAAAGTCAGGGATAAGAGAAGCATGGGAGATAAAAAAGGAAAATAAGTAGGAGATAGGGAGAGAAAAAGAGGGTTAGTGGGAATAAAGATGGGAGCGACGGGGAGAAAGACAGTAGAAAAATCAATAGACTTCTATATGCAGTGTTGAGAACATGCCCTCGCTCTGCTCCAGACAGCCTATCCAAGGTCCCCAACAGACAGACTGAGCATCCATCCACAGACCCAATCTGACAATTTGCCACCACAGGCTGTCCCTGTCACATGCACACACAAGCACACCCCCACACACTCATCGTACAGGCTCTTCTCCTCCAAATCTAGCGCTCTAATTTGGTTGTGGGCTGGGTGCCGTGTTATTGATGTTGCCAGGGGTCTGATCCATCTTTAGTCTGGGACAAGGCTTTAGTCAAGATGACAATAACTCAGAGGCATCCTGTTCCCTGCTTGCCAGAGCATCAGACTGGCATCAGTAATTTAGAAGCTGGATAGATAGCCAATAATACTATATGCCCAGCGTTGCTTCATCACCCAAGAGGGGCTGGATGTCAGTGTTGCCTAGCCTCCTTGCTGTAAATTTCCATTATAGCTTGAATGTTTTGGACTGGAAATCAATTCTGTAATTTTTACTAAATGTTACAAAACTTTGTGAAATCTCGGGTTGGGAGTTGCACAGTATGAAAGAAAGAGTTATTACAAAAGAAATATAAAATGAAACGTGTGTACTGCCTTGCAGGGTATGAAATGAGGGATTAAGACATTTTCTGAGTGTGTTTCTGTGTTTGTTTTTAATGGTGTGACACAAAAGATAAATTATTGAATTTTTTTCCAGCGTGAACTTGCCTCGCTTGTGCTTCTTTGCTTAGATTTAGCTGGATAATGTGTGTATGCGTGTGTGTGACCTGCTTTGTGTTGTTTTTAGCTGGAGGCTACCACATTGGGGAATTGCAAAAAGTGAATGTGGAGTTATGTAGTCCAGTGTCTTACCAAAAACAATATACTATATAAACAGAGCACAGAGGGGCCTGAGCCTGGTCTGATAAAAATGAATGACACGTGAAACAGAAAAAAGAAATGTGGGAAAAAAAACAAGGCAAAGACAGAGAGAAGCAATATAGTCTCTGTAGTTGTGTGTTAGTGTAATCTCTGATCATTGATTAAAAAGATGTATGTACTCATACAGACAGCATTGACGACATGCTTTCTCATTTCTTCTTCTCCAAGAGCTGTCTGTCCTCCTTCCCTTTCCCTCTTCTGTCTCCATCCCCATGTATGAATGGCTGCTGTGACTTCAGCTGCACCAAAAAGCAACAGCTACAAACGACACCAGCTAGGTACTGTGCTTCTTATTCCCTGCCAACTGCAAGGCCAGTCGCACCAATGAAATATGAGCTGGATGGAGAAAAACATTCTCTTGTCCTGACTGATTTCATTAAATGTTGTTATGCAACCCGCAGGAGAAGGACATGGCAACAATTTTATGTAATAAATGACAGAAAATGACCTTCAGACACGTAGCTACGTGAATCAGTTTTTGGTCTGCGAACAAATCAATCTGACATATTTACACATTCACCAAATTAAATGGCTGCATAATGGGTCACTGTCAGGCTAGACAGCAAGCACACAGAATATATTAGGTGCACGAACTCAGTCTGGAGCAAACAGTGTTTGGTCTTTTGTTATTTGCTCTGCTGTGATCTATTGAGACCATGATCTAATCAGAATATTCCCTTGTTGCTCTTATTATATGGATTCAGGTGAGTCCCCTGCTTCAAACCACACAGTAAACATGAACACAATTCTCAACAAAGGCAATTGCTTTGGGGAAGAAAAAAAAATACAATAACGTGCAGTACTCTGGTCTTTGTAGATAAAACATAGACATAAATGACTTATTAATCCCAGCAAATTACCTTCTCTGTGGAAGATCCAGTTATGCAAAAACAATAAAGCAACGTTTTAAAACAACAAACACAGTAATAGATTAGTAAAACATACTTCCCTGTAAAACATCACAATGAAAACTTTTTTTTTGACATATCATTACTGAAGTATTTTCACAATTGATCACTTCACAACCACAAAACACATCAAATTTTTATGTTATGTACCAATACACAGAAACATGAATCAGAATTTGAGGTAAGCTGATCAGCAAACGGTGTCGGTACAGCTCATCACCATCACGGAGACAAGAAGACAGCAGACAAGTTAGGAGAAAGTTTGAATCAAGTCTTGGTTGTAAAACAACAACAGTTGAAGCTCTTACTAAAGACTGTTCAACATATCTTTAAAGACCTTTTGACAACGCAACTAATAGTTATGAACTTCAGCATTTCATAAGAAGAAAGCCACTGTTGAAAGAAAGTCTTAAAAAGTCCTGTTTGCAAACCACCTAGAAACAAAACAAATGTGGAAGAGTATGGAGATAATGTGCTCCATACGGTATTAGTTTAAGAAAACATGGATGGAGCTAAAAATAGAGAAATCCAAGAAAGAAATATTTTAGAGGGTGGAAAAGACATGAAACTGGAGAGGAGGTTCACTTTTCATCACAACAATCCTAAATATAAAACTGGAACTACAAGAAAATGAATTAGATCAACGTATATGACACACGCTAGAATGACCCAGTCAAAGTTCAGACCTTTTTGTTTTCATTTCATAATTGGGTGTTTCTCTATGTGTGCTGCACTCTTGGGTTTCAAGAACCCCCAGTTCGTTAAGTCAAATAAAAGTGTTAAAAAGTTATTTCCCATTTTATTTGGTTGCTTTATTTAGTCTGTAATCTTGTTTTTCACTTATTTCCTGGTTGTTATAGCTTCAAAGATGAGCTTAATGCTTTGAAAACTGCTTTTATCCAGTGTTCATTGAAAAAAGTTAATTCTGATTGGAATATACCGTAATCAGATTTTCAAGAGGAAAATCTTCATAAAAATATCTTGGAGAAAAAAATTTAATTAATAAAAAAAGAGAGGTTCTTTAAAAATCACATTATATAACATTTGAGCCTGCACATGTTTATTATAATTTAGACAAGAAGGGACTAAGTGGCTATAGAAAGCAATGTTTGTTCATTTACTTTGCCACAGTAGCAAGTCCAATTAAAGAAATAAAAGAGAGAAAATCAATTCAAGCGCACAGAGACAAAAAAAAACCCCAGAATATTCCCGTCATGGTGCACAATGAATGCGTGAGAAAAAAAGTTGAGGCCAGCACCCAAAACTGGAACAGAGTAAACGCGAGCAAACTGGAAAATGAGAAGAGACCGCAGTCAATTACAAGTCCCATCTTGTAGTTTGTGTCTGCATTGATTTGTCGGGCACTAGGTTCTCCGTCGCTCCCCAGTTCATCTAATTGCACTCACTCTGACCCACTAATTACTTGCCTAAGACCTAGTTGGTCTCACCTCGCTGCAGTGCCTCGCTGTCTGCAGCTGTCTCTGTAATAGCGTGGGAGTGAGAGAAAGGAAAAGAAAAAGAAAGAAAAGGCTAAAAAAAAAAAAACTAAAAAAACTGAGAACCAGGGTGGAATAAAAATCCATTTTAGACAAGGAAGCAGAGGGGACTGGCAAAATGAAACAACAGGAAACACAGGGGAGGAAACACGGGAGTGGATGTTTTAAATTTGAGACATTTGATAGAGACTCTGAAGTCAGATGGTGTCCGTGCAACAATGATAACATCCTGCTGGCGCTTTAATCCTTTGCTTCTCATCAAGTCCCCTACAGACAGTGCCTTCCAGATATCTTCTGTTATTACTTTTTTGCCACAGTTAGATGTTAGACACCTAATTAAAATACATTTTAATATCAAACAAAATTATGGTTTTATTTATTAAGAGGGGGAAAAAAGTTACCCTAAACAACCTGTAGTTTTCACAATGGAACTTTTTCCATGGATTCAATTTTTGCCTCGTTCTCGTTTTTGAATATTGAACACAAGTCAGACCCACCGTGTTTTAAATGATGTTCTGCGTTCTTTGTGGATTACAAAATTGTGTATGACTGTGCATGTATTGTTTGCAGTTATTCTATGATGACCACAAGACTAAAACCTCTAAAATCTTGATTGGTGGGCAATGGCTTCTACCACCAAACTGCCTCCATATCAAAAGTTATGCTAGTTCTTGCTTTGTACCAGTTCTTCATATTCTAGCTCTGAAAAACTGGTTATTTTTCAGAAAGAAAAGCAACAGACAAGCAACCAATCAAAACCTTGTGAACTCCAGGTGTAAGACTGTAACACACACACACACGCCTGCACACAGACACACACACCCTGCTTTTTCCATTAATAAGACAGCAGATTAGGATAAGAAAAAGGTACAACCTGACATTTCATGTCCTCCCACTGTTTATTTTTACACCACCTGTCATGGAGGTCAATGTGCCACATAGAGATGCACTAACAGCTGAAATTTTTCTCTGAATCTATAAATCTCATTTGTGACTCAAGGTCCTGGACAGGGGCATGGTGTGTTGCTTTTAGAGACCTTCTAAAACCTTAAAAAAGGAAGGGCTTTTAGAAACCTTTCTTCATGTGTTAGAAAAGGTTTTATACAAAAGCTGTTTATGCATAATTGAGCGCAATCAGATCAATGTCAACCACAAAATGTGATTTAACGAGGGGCAATTGTTCACAATTGGAGAACATTTAAGAGTGACACAAACTCAAAAAATAGATTAATTCAGTCAGAGGTAAAACATGTTTCCAGAGAAAAGCACTTAAGAAAACTCCTATTTATAAGCAAAATCACTGATAGATGTGACATTATCAATGCGTTCATTTTCTGGTAATATAAAAAGGAACTTACCTGATGGAATGAGGCCGAAAGCCCAGTCAGGTACGAGACTGCCAAACGGGTTGCTAGCATCCTTGTCCTCTGTAGCCTCTGTGGTTTTGTGTTCCTCTGGTTTTGACTCTGTGGAAGGTGTCCGGACACTTCCCACAACAAAAGATTCAGTGACTGCAGATCTGGATTCCATTTCTGTCAGGCCAATTTCAGAGTTTATGGCTTTGGTGCTCAATTGAACGACTCCAGTTTGAGCTCCTTCAGTAGGCAACAGAGTCACAGAGAGAAGGTTTTGCTGGTCCGGTACACTAATGTTCTGCTTTTCCTGAACCCATGAAATGGAAATAGATGCTTCCTCTGTAGAAGAGGTGTCTGAAGTATTTTCTGAGATAAGGACTGTGGTGGCAGGATATGTTCTGAGTGGCTCTGTGGCCAAAGGCTCCACTGTGGTCACCTCAGAAGATGTCAGTACCTCCAGCAGAGCTGCAGGTGTGGAAGCCATCCCCATATCTTTACTCTCATCTTGTGTTTGCAAAGAAGACGGCAGAGAGAGCATCTCAGTTGGTCTGTGGACATACAGTATCTCTCCCTTTGCCTCCTCAGCTGTGTCTGACTCCATGGCACCCTGAGGAGAGGTGGTGGGTTGATTAACCAGCAGCCACTGAGACAGAGTAGTGTGTTCTCCCACTGTCACAAAACTGCTTGGTTTGGGTGAAACTTTGTATGTGGGACTTAATTTGACACCAATGCTGGACAGTGTGTTGACTTTCACTTCAAAGCCAGCCGGAAAGCTGCTTCCATTTCCACTTCCCTCCACGTCTTTCTCTTCTCCTGATACAGCTCTGCCTTTGTCAGTCAAAGCACCTTCTAGATCCTGATCTTTGCCTTCACCTGAGTAGTTCTCCAGGTTCTCCTGATGAAGGGAGTCAGGCAGCGTCATCAACTCCAGAGGTCCTGCTTTAGATTCTTTTGGCTCCCAAGATTCTTGCTCATCCAGGTAGGCCACATTTTCAGGACGACCTCGTTTGGGACCATTTTCTGACTTAATTGGCCAATGGAAGTGAGCATTGGAGACGGAAGCAAGGAAATGGCCTTGCTTGGAACCCTGAAGGCCAGATTTGTTGACATGTTTGTAAGGTGAGGAATTCTCAATGGGATCAGAAGGAAGAAATTCTGAAAGAAAGAAACAGACATGGAGAAGTGATTAATATGATTTGAACACTTGGGGTGGTGAGGATCTAAATCTATGGATTTGTAATTGCCAATAAAAACAGATCACAGTTTTACAATGATTAGGAAAAGGTGACCACATCTTAGCACCAGCTTGGCTTTATTGAGGCGAGCTATTCTCAGGTTAATGGTAACCCAATGCAACTTCTTCAATGGTATTTATATATTCAGTTTTTTTTTCTTTAACTAAACTGCCTTTTTAAAATTATAGAAATATAATTTAATGGAGTCTGACTAATACCAAATGAAACAGATTTCTTTACAGATATTTTCTGACAATTTTGCACAGTTTTGCTATCCTTGGTTTCCTTTTCAACACCTCACCATAACTTATTCAAGATGTTTTTTTATAAAAATGTTCTGTATTTACTCATTTATTTTAATGTCATTTCTGTGGTCCCCAGCAGGAGACTAAAGGAATTTTTCTTTGACATTTTTTTCACATTGAATATAAAAATATTTGAAATCGAAACTAGTGTTCATCTGTAGACAAAAGTATAACTGTGAAAGTGGGTAAAGTGTAGCAAAACGACTTAAAATAGACCACTAAAGAGAGGAGATACGCTTCAAAGTGACAGAAAGGGATGGTGGAACAGGTGACTGATCACAAAGTTTCGTTTGAACAACCTACTGTTGTTGACAACGAGGTTTGCTAACAGCAAATAAACAAAAATTAACACTAGAATGCAGAAAAGTAAAGAAAAATATGCAGCAAATGCACACACATCAAATGAGAGCCTATACCTGAACGTAATTTCATCTACTACTCTCAGTCCCTGAGGAGTGTTTTACTCCAAACAGCCTCTTGCTGATATACAGTTACCTGCAGCGGTGGAGGCCATACGGAAACAAACAGGAGCGTTTGCAACACAATAGTCAAATAATTAGCTCTGCAACCAGCTCCATCTGGGGTCATTTTATTTAGATTAAGTGGTCCACTGTACCTCATCAGCTTACAAGCTTTAAACCTGACTCTGTCAACACGATCAATAATTCATTCTGCCTGCATGAGTGAGTCATGGCTGGTATGAGGTGGCTTTTTTTAGGGCAGTGCTGCAGCTGCATCTGTGAGGGGCCGGTGCATGCAGCATTCATCTTCGCTCAGCTCCGTCTCCGGCTTGCTTAACATGTCCTAAAAGTGCAGCGGCACAACAAATTACAGCACGAGCCAGAACATACACAAAGATGTCCATGCATAAAACATTAAACTGAACGTAAATTATTCAGAAGGTGCTCCGTTGCCTTATGCCTAAGTGAGGTTTATGAGTTGCGGGTTCATTACCATAAGAGCCTTGTAGCCAGACATAATTGTCCTATTAATAATCCAAATAGGTAGTTACATAGTTTTACTTTGCACGCTGATGGAAGTGGGAATAATTAAACACATTAATCTGGTTTGATCATCTACGTAATGACCCATGTAACAAATAAAATGTGACGATTAGGTGTAGGTTTGGATGATTTCATGGCAGCGTTTAGAGCACCGGTTAAGTTCATCTGTGCTGCTGTAAATCTGTCGGCAGCAGACTGAGAAGAAAGGAAAAATCAACCCGAAGCAGAAACGCTGCAAAACAAACTTATAATAAGCCCCTTTCAGACTGTAATTGCGTGCTTCCAACTGTAAGTGCCTCTGCCTCGGCTGCGTTCACTCCACTTCACCGGGGTAAGCGGGCTGCAAGAATCTCCTGGGTCAGGCAGACATGATATTAAATTGTGAGAGCGGAGCCCGACAAAGGGAAGAAGGGAAGGGGAGCTGGAAACAACGTACCATCTACAGATACGGCGTCTAATAAAATCCACCGAGGACTTATTGCAGGGATCTATGAACCATGTCAGGAGCATCTACATTACATTTTTCAATGGAACCAGTTCAGGCTCAGGGGTGATTTGGTTGATGTGAGACGTGTTGTGTATGTGTGTGTGTTTTTGTTGTTGTTTTTTTAAAGGGAAAACGTGGAATTAATAGAATCAAAGAATTGTTTGATAGTTAAAAAAAAAACAATACTTACAGACTGAAAAAAATTGTTTGTTAGCCTGCAAGATATACTCTTTCAATTTAAGGGCGCCAAGCATGCCTAAATGGAGAATATGTTGAATTAAAAGTAATTTCCAAATCTGCTTTTTGAATAATAAGTCTAGTTTATGACAAAAGAGAGAATTTACCACAAGCTGCTTTCCCTTCATTGTGAATTCATCTGGTTGTCAAGCTGTCCAAATATAATCAGTGGCTAGTTTCTAGAAAGTCATCCTGACCTAGACCTTGTCAATTGAACGTCTCCAGAGGGAGATAGTCATGTGATTGTGCAAATCTGCAAAGTGCTTTTCAAATGAGTGACATTGTGTATTTTCCAGGCACATAGTGGCATTTTATAACATAGTCAAGTAACTTTTTTTTTTTTTAGAAAAATGCAATATATAGCAAACATAACTTAAAAGAAACTTAACTGGCAATCTGACATCTCAAGTTTCAAGGATTTGTTTTCCAAATATGCATGAAAGAATCAGAGAAACACTCCATGTATGTTTTTTTGATGAGAAAATAACATTGTAACATGATATAAACCTAAAAAAGTTGATTTTACAAAATTCTGCCCCTTTAACAGGCAGGAGGGACAAGTGGAGATCGAATCGTCTCCCATTTCCTACCATGATTCCATTGAACGTGTTGAAAATTTGAGCTTCTACCATCGGGTAAAAGATTCAGCTAAAAAGCATAGACCACTGGATAGTAATTATATTTTGTTCAATCTGTCGTTTTCATTTATATTGTTTTCAGTTTTGACGTATTTTTTTATACTGCTATTGTAGCAACAATGAAAAGTGTATTTGATTTTTTTTTCTGCTATGAAAATGCATTTATTTATTTGGCTGGAATGATTCCACTCAGTTTTTTTATGCAGTTTTTAATGTTGCAGCAAATCAAATATCAACAATACCTATTTTGTGCCAGTAGTTGGCAACAACCTCAACGCTGTAGCGATGAAGGTTTTACCAGAATGCATTGCATCCATGGCAAAGCAAAGCAAAGCAAAGCGTTCTACTTAATCAAAAACTCAACATGTCACTTTTAATTGCAAAGGACCGCTGTGATCCAGCAGACATCCTGCAGTGTGCTGTGGCAGAGTTAGCTCAACCCTCTGATGAGTCCATAGGAAGGAACCTAAGCTTGGCAGTTTCCCATCACAGCAGCTTCAGAGAGAGAGAGAGAGAAAAGAAAAAACTCTTCACCTCACCGTCTTTTCTCCATCTTTCTCGTTTCCTCCGATTCCTTGCTGCGGTCTTGTTTGTTCCCCACCCTCTACTGTGATCATTAGCGTCTACCTTCAGAGGAGCCGGGCCCTTAATTGGCTGAGACGTAGATGGAGATTGGAGTGAGCAGAGGCACAGGCCTGCCTCCGCGTTAATTGGATAAGGCTGTAAATAATGCATGGCGACTAAAGCTTGAGTTTTCGTTAATACCTTGATATGGAGTTGCCAGGGGATTTCAGGTAACACAACGGTGAGTATTAATATTAATAAAGCCAGGAACTGTAAGGTGAGAAAAGCAGAGCACTTATTGAATAATTCTTCTAGCTATCTGCGTGAGAGTGTTTGCCTTACTCTCTGTCCTCTCCTTTTGTCATGGCTATTAGAAGCAAAGCTGCCTCCCTTTGCCATGAGCTGTGCTACACCTTCCTCTACAGCTTTTGTGTGTCTCCCCAGTCTATTATTATTATTACGGCAGATGTATTGCTTGGTTAGTTTTCGGTGCAGGAATCTTCTAGCTTGTACGACGAAGTAATAATACCTCTTAATCGTCTTTTTAACCTAAAATTTCATTAGATTTTTTTTCTCAGGTTTGGGTTATAAATTATGCATGATTTAGATTTCTTTTATGATCAGAAATAATGTGTGGTATGCATATTTATTCACCCCCCTTCACTGTAGTCCTCATAAATGAAAGCCAGTGCAACCAGGTGTCTCTGGGAGCCATCTGAACAGTAAACAGAATCCATTTGTCTGTAATTTAATCCCAGATTAACTGCAGCTATTTGCTGACATCCTCATCAAGTTTGTTAGAAAACATTATGGAACAAGCAGAGTCATGAAGACCAAGGAACATGGCGGACATGCCAGAAGAAAAGTTAAAGCAGGATTAGGATTTAGAGCAACATCTAAAGCTTGGAGGCCCTGTTTTTCTTCTTATCTTTGAAATGAAAAGAGTGTGGCACAACCTACCAAGACATGGTAGGTTGTGCCATTTAGACTTATGGGCCAGAAAAGGAAAACATTAATCAGAGACTCATGGAGCTGCAAATATCCTTTGCTATGGTGGGATAAATCTGTTTGAAACACTCCACAATGCGACGTTTAGGGAATTAAAATTGTTTGTTTTTTTTAATTATTGAAAGGAGATAATCAGAAATCTGCTCTGCAAAGTCATGTTGTGGATGTCTAGGTGATGGTCGGAAGAAGCAAAAGATGTAACTTTTTGACTTGTGTGCAAAAGGCTATATGCGGTAGAAACCTAAGACTCTGAAAAGACCTCACTCATAAAACATGTGGTAGACGGCAACATGCTGTGAGGACGCCTTTCTTCTGCAAGGACAGGGAACCTGGTGAGGGTTTATAGGAAGATGAATGGAGCTTAATGCAGAGCAATTCTGGAAGAAAGCCTATTAAACACTGGGAGAAAAAAAAAACACTCAGACAAGGTTTCACCTTCCAGCAGGACAACCCTTTACCTTGAGAATTTGTGGCATGATTTGAACCTTAATGATCCCAGACGTCCTTCATTCAGTCTGGTTGACTTTAAGCAATTTTGCAAGAAGAATGGGCAATAATTTCAGTCTCAACAAGAGAAAAGCTGATAGAGAAACACCCTAAGAAACTTGCAGTTTGCCCCACATTGACTCATTGAATAGATATCCAATCCACACTATTCAGGAAATTGGAAAAACCCTGCATACTTTATCCCTCCCACATTAACTCTATGTAAAGTCGCAGTATAAAATTAGGGTTTTTAAAGCATATCAGCTGAAAATAAACTGTTGACCTTTACTAGCCACACATTCCTCAAAGAAGGCCTTCTTGTGTTTTTGGTTAACAAAGACCAAAATTCTATTTTGTTTTCTTTTCATTTAATTTATTCACCACATTTAATCTTTTAAGCCTGATGCATCTTTGACTCATAGGAATAAGCTTCAAGTTTGGATGCAGGTCGGCTTTGTTTTGAACGAGAGGAATTCAAGCTCGCCAGGCTTGCACGGCAAACAAAGCACCGCCGATAGGTTTCTATACAGTACATGACGCCTCCCTTTTGTTTGTTTGCAATTACAGTTTAATTAAATTTCACGCGATGCCTCAAATTGCCCTGCGGAGGAATATATTACAGGATCCTCGAGGGGAAAGAATTGAAAGTGTAGCGCAGAGGCTGAGACTGTTTGAAAAGGGTGACATAACCAGATCCCGTATTTACCAGCAGCATTTAAATGCACCATGCCTCCATTCAAAGCCAAACAGTTTCTGTTCGGCTTGAATTCAAACGAAACAGCATTGCTTTTGGGGTTACAATAAGTTCATGTCGGACCTGTGAAAATCACAGATGAGGTCTTACCATTAAACGTGGATTGCAGGTTGTCATTGATCGAGCTGGTTCCTCCGTGAGCGCTGCTGGGCTTCTGCTCGGCATTTTGGATCGTAGGCACCAGGTTAATGAGAGGCATCAGCTCTTTTTCCTGCTCTGACAGCCCCTTTTCTGAATTCTGCAGTCCGCTTTTGGGAGCCCTGAGGGGGAAAGTGCCACTTCTGTGCTCCAGGATGGCATTGTCCATGCTGCCCTTGTTTCCACCGGGTTTAGGGATACTCAGATTTTTGCCAAACGCCTCTCCCTGCGTTTGATTCTCTGCAGCGCTTTCCTCAGGCAGTGTGGGTCCCCTCTCTGTCTTGTCAGTCCCTTTGCTCCCTGTCCAGAACTTAAAGGGCCTCATGAGAGTGTTAACAAATTCAGTGAGAAGACTGTAACTTGCCTGAGGCTGAGGGGTGGAAGAATCAACGGAGGACAACACTGGCGCGTCTGATCCAAGATAACTGCGATCCAGGTCCTCATGAGCTGAAACCCCACGCCTCTCTGCACTTTCGAGGTCCTGGAAGCCAGAAGTGATGTTGCTGCCAGCTCCATCAGAAGCGTCTATCGGGCCGATCGTGGATCCATTGTGTCTTTCATCCCACTTTTCCTCAGGCTTCAAGTCTATTAAATCATGCTCTTCGGATGTCTCGGACGACTCGTCGTTCTTACTAAACGAGGGGCTTACGGTTTTGTTTAAGGAAAACCAGTCAGCCCAGGTGGACGTTCGGGCGGAGGGGCCCCGTCTCTGGGCTTCAGTGACTAAAGATGAGGCCTCCAATGCTGGTCTCCGAGGCTGGAACGAAGCCTTCGCCTCAGAAGCCTGGATCGCTGCTGGCTGATGGGCTGCAACACACAACATTCACATTTCGCTTCACTTGCTTTATCTGCAGCTGCACAACACCTGTCATTATAATCAGTGCTGGAGTGAATGCAAAACATAAAAACGACACGTCTGCTTGAGGTTCTGATTTTTCAAAACAAGCTCCTGTCATTTTAAACTAACAAATATAAATAGGTCTTAATGAGATTCGTGTAAGTAAAAATTGTTATCAAACAAATCACATTACAATTTAACATCTCACTTTAGCAGGCATGATTTGTATTGAATATTAATGCAAATGTGCAGATGGATTCATCCATCATATGTTTGTTTTGACAGATTCTCAGGCGCTCTGTTTCCACGCCGCTCTTGCTCACTTAAAACGATTTGAGGTAATGCAAATGGTTCACTTTAGCGATGACACTTTGAAAGATGAAACTGGCATTTTTCTTCATCTATGGAAATGTCAGTCTCGAAAATGAAGCCGGTACATTTTATAGTCAGCGCAAGACGACAAACCAATACGAGGCCATAAAATTAGAAGCAATAAATCAGTGACCCAGCTGAAGTGCATTGGGATCAATGTGAAAATAAAACTGTAACTTGCAACTTTGTCACATCATGACCACAAACAGTGACTTTGGGCGGATTTTGACTTTCAGATTACATAAAGTAGCGCATATTTGAAAAGGTGATGGAAAAGAATACATGTTTTTTATTTTTGTTTTATTTTCACAAAAGTTAAAGGCGTGCCATTCATTTGTATTCAGCGCTGCTGAGTTAATGCTCTACATATTTTCTCTACGGTTACAGAAAGTCTCGTCTAGATTATCACATTTAGACACTTAAACGTTTGCCTATTCTTTTTTTGCAAAATAACTTTATCCCCATCAAATTGGATGGCAAAGCAAAGCGGAATATCATTTTTCAATTATTGCCAAGTATATTCTATTAAATTTAGGTCTGCACTTTGTCTGGTCCTTCTGTCATAATCTTAAGCTTTTTGCATCCTCTTATTAAGTCAGCAATGCCACGTGTTTAGCTTCATTCGCTTCCCCACACTGAAACATGAGGTTGTCATGTTTCAGTGTCTGGATGTTTGTTTAGTGTGAAGTGTTAGTCTACTCCTTGCAGCTCCTGAGATGATCAATGTTTTTTTTTTAATAACCTAACCTTTCATTCAATTTCAGTTAAAAATTTAGTAGTAAATATAGTAAATATTTAGGAGTAAAGTATTAAAAGTGTTTAAAAGAAAAAAACTAAATCACAATTATGTGCTAGAATGTTGCGTGTCACAACGTGACAAAAATGGGGACCAGCTCAGAAGATGTGGATAGTTTTTCTGTAAATTCTTCAACTTTCATCTGACTCGAGATGAAATGGCAACGTCAGCCAATAATCAATGTTCTTTGTTCTCGCCTCTTCCTCTTTTCATCTGTCTCTCAGCCTCCTCTGCACCCAACACACCAGCTCTCAAATCCACCAGGAGGAACACAAATGTCACAGGCTTCCTCCAAGTCCTTCATGTGTGACACACACACACACACACACTTAGTGCTAATTAAAAATCTAAATGGAAAGCAAGTCCCGAGACCTCGCAATTGTTGCTATGGCAATTACCCAAACAGTTTTACATTGACTTTATCAGACACCGGAGAGCTCTCGGTACCGCTGTAGCAGAAGGCGTCGAAGAGGGCGGTGGTGTCCGGGAAGCCGGTGCGGTTTGGGTTGTTGTAGACCGTCCGCACCCCGGGCTCGTCTCCGCCACAGTTCTTCCGTGGGACGTTGATGGGGTAACGGACGCTGCCGTCGGCCAGCCAACCGGGATCACACTGGTCAAGACCAGCCTGCCAAGCCAAGTAGAGCTGCCCGACGGTGGCCAGTTGGGCTCCCAGAGAGTGGCAGTGGGTGGAGGCGGCGGCCAGGCTCAGTTTCTCTGGCACCGTGGAGTAGAACACTTCACCTGGAGATGGAGACGTTTTTGACAGGCTTCATGGTTGATTTAGCTTAATAAATACATTTGAGTCTGTAGCTTTTTGTTGTTTTATGATGAAAAAGTAAATACTTTTAAAGCATGAAAGTAGCACCCTCGTTTCACATTTTTCAAAATCAAATATCTTTAAACAGGAAGAAAATTGCTTCAGTACAGTTAAAGCCAACAGTCAAGAAAATGCAATTTTGTGTTCAGCTCAACTCAGTAATCAAGACAAAGTGAAATGAAATGACGGGGAACCAATTAAAAAGGAAACTAACTGTTAGAAATAGTTGCCATTAGTGATGAAAATAAGCAAGAAAAAGAATGTTACGTATGCAGATATGAAATAATGCTCTGTAATGGACGAGGCAACCTGTCCAGGATGCAGCTTGCCTTTTGCCCTTTCACCTCTAGGTCTAAGCACCAGCCTCCAGCAGCCCGTCAAAATTCAGTAGATATAGGCAAATAGACGGATGCATATTTTTCACAATGTTCTACTGAGTCATTTATTGAAAAAAAGATAATTAATTGAATCAGTCAACCTTTGCCTCCTTAGCATCTCGGTGGCATTCTACATATAAATAAAGTGTAAATAGCTCTAGAAAACTCTGACCTTTCTCCATTACATTTGATGATACCTGCGGCTGGACCACCTCTTAATAAACGACCCAAATAAGCTCACCCACTGAGAAGGTCAGACTGTGGTTTTAAAAGCCTGCTGTTGTATTAGTTGTTCTCCGGAGTACAGAGGAGGTCATTAAAGTACAGCAAACATCTAATTTCAGCCTGGCAACCAAAATGAAATAAAATATCAAGGTGGATTATGTACTGGGTTATTATTTGGTCTGGAGATGCCTTTCAAAATTAGCATTGATGGCTGACTCAAGTCCGTACAGACTGTTTATGGATCAGAAACAGGTTGCAGATAAAGTACTCAGAATATTTTAAAACTCCAACAAACCTTTTTATCATACCGTTGTATGGTTTAAATTGCTTTTGGCAGAGAACAGGCTGGAGTGACCAGTTTTCTTTAGAGAGAAGTGAGAAAGGCAGTCGCCATTCTCCACCTGCTGTGATGCCCAGCCAGGCAAACTTGAGGGCTACTACTATTTTTTTTCCTCTTAGAATGCAAACAATATTTAAAGTCATGGAAAACAGTTCTGGTGGAAACATTAAAATAGCAGGACCAGCCAGTCTTATTAAACTAACACTGTTTTAAAAATACAGCAGATAAATTATAAGTGTCATAAGCCATTAGATGACTGTAGGCTGGTCACCTCAGCAGATTTAACCAGTTGATAACATGAATGCCTCATGATAAATAAGTAATTCTGTGCTTTTTTGTGCCAAACTTTTTGTGTGCAAATGTTGTGATCATTTCCCCTGAGATTTTTAAAAATACAAATATTTACAAAGTCTGAACTCCCGAAGCGTTCAGAGTCTAATATAAGAAAAAATAAGTGTAAATCGATCTGGCTTCTTATTATCTTCAGAGTTCATCACACTTAATAGACCCATTTAAAATTTATAATAAATCTGAAACTTTGTAAATACCTGTTGGAGAGAAAAAGAACCTTGTATTTACCGCAGCAAGTGTCGAGCTTCTGGGAATGCAAATGCAGTTTACAGTGACAGGAAGTTTTGTGCATTATGCAAAATTAATGAAGATGTTGAAAAAGGTTTGCTTTACATCTCACAGTAAGCAAAACTAAACCTCCAACGCTGGATTTTAGCAGCTAAAATGCTGTTTACACACAGCTGAGTTTGAATTCATTGAAGTCTGAACAGGTTTAAAGGAATTTCTTCACAGCTGGGTTTGAGCAGAACTATTTCACTGCGTGATTCTGGGGAAAAACAGAAAAAAAACCAGTTGAGAAGCTGCTGGTGGAGGAACAGGAAGAGGAAGGAGAATGGGAACGTAAGGCTAACCACAAACCAGAGAATAAGGAGACAAAACTAAACACCTGCAGCATCGGGATATATTTATTTTGGTGGAGTTTTCCCCTCTGGAATGAACATTACACAGGGGAGGAGTTTAAGCGGCAACCCAGGAAGAAAAATAGTATGCTCTAAGTGGTAGCTGTAACTTTTTAAATTTTTTTAACTGTAACTACTGTGTCGAAAGGGAAATAATGAAGGTGCTGTAGCTTCTTCTCCTATGAACAGTACAACTCAAATTGCTGTGCAAACATTGATATTTACAGTGACTTGTAGGGAGAATCTACAATACCGTTCTATATGCCAACCTTAAACTATGTTAAGCAGGAGGAAAAGGGGAGAAATTAATCATTTAACAGTAAAGCCATACGAGAAGAAAATAAATAGTGGGTTACTAAAACTTCTCCTGTGTAATGTTTAACACAATATTGTGAAGTTGTTCAGAAATTAACATGAAGGGCTCCAAATCTACTGAAAACCAAACAGTATTTTAGTTTGGTTTTTAGTGTCGTCGATCAGTTAGTCATTTTGAGGGGAGTTTTTCCCACTCAGTGGAGCATTGCTGCAGCTTTCAGCATAAGCCAAGACAATATTCCTAATTACTGAAGGCACTGGACACTAATAGGTTGCATAACAATAACACTGGTAAAATTCCTATAGCACGAAGATATTAAATGTTCCAAAAGTTGTAAGAAGCATTTAAAGAGGAAAATAAATAGCTGTTTATTCATGCGATATAGAGTTAGACTTCAGTCAGTAATGGTCATTTTGTTTCGACATCGTTTTATATTTTGCAATTTGGTAGCTTTGTATCTGACCACTAATGAAAACAGGGACACACTGATTGGTGAGCAAGGGTGATCTGTAGCTGTAACTACATTGTAGAAGTGATACCGTTTTATTGTTCTGGAAATTGGAGATTAGAAATCACACAATGACAGAAATGTTATACTTCCTTTAGGAGTACACAATCTGCTGCCTGTGACAGTTTACTTAGGAATCAGTAGTCCTTTAGTGTATGTTTATATGGACAATTATAAGTACTGAATTTTATATTAACGCAATACTGAGGCGATTCAAATTATTTCACGAGTAGAAGGAAAACCCCAAACAAGCAAGAGAACAAACAGCAGAGACAAACCCCATTACATTGCAGAGGCAAGTAAAGGAAAACAATCGCAGGTTAAAAAAAACAGACTACACTTTATGATGTTCCAGTTGTTATTAATCAAAGGCAACCCTAAACAGGTGGGTTTTACCCTCAATTTATAATATTTGGCTGTTTTGCCGTTTTCTAGAAGTTTGTTCCAGATTTAAGGAACATAGAAGCTGAATGCTGATAATCCGTGCTTGGTTCTGGTGCTGTAGATGGAAAAGCAGACCAGAACCAAAAGACCTGCTTGAATTAACTTAAATTAATGGCTTCCTAGCACTTACCTTGAAGTTTTTTTGCAAAGCAGTAGACATCAAACAGCTCATCAGGAGCCCTATTGCCATAGTTACGCACACCGGGTGAGTCCTCCCGATCACCATAGCAGCCGGGCCGAGGTGACTGGATGGGATACCTGCAGAGGAAACCAAGTGGAAGGAGCAAACACAGAGAGAGTTAAAGAAGAAAGAGCAAGATTTATATGGCTTGGCCATAAAAAAAGCAGCCGCAGACAGACCGAGTCCCCCAGGGATGGGTCCATGCTCCCGAGTAGAAGATGAAAACCCAGCAACACTTTTATCATTTTCTGCTCTGAATACAGCAAGTTTAAAGACATCTTCCCAAGGAAAGAAAAAAACAAAAAACTCAAATCCAGAACCCTGGCAGTGAAAAAAAGTAGAATCTATGTCCTGCCAAAAGCAGGATGTACACTGTGTATATTCCCTTAACTCTTCTTAATTGTTTTGTTTTCAGCTATATTTTACTGTCAAGTTATGCATAAACTGTTGTGATATATTTCATAAGACAGAAGCAGAGAAACAGTGAGAGAAGGAGAGGCGAGAAGCAAAGAAGAGGGTAAAACAATCAGTAATTCCTTCAGTGACTCGGTATGCCTGAACAGCAGAAAGAAACAGCGATCCATATTGGGGCCAAACTTTTATACTTATTCCTCCAGAACATTGATTTGTAGCACCGGGGCACAACAAAGAACCTGATTAAAAGATTTCAATAGGTATACAGGGACTTGTAAAAAAAAAACATATATATATATATATATATATATATATATATATATATATATATATATATATATATATATATACCTTTGGCGTCTGTGGCTTCTGCTGCTCTATTTCTGTTTGTGGCTGAACAAACAACAATGGCTTTCTTTGTGCTTTTCCTCTTGGATTAATTGGACACCTCCCTCGTGGCTGATGTGCCATCAGAAACTCTTGAATCTAGACCAATTAGTTAGCTACCAAGTAAAAACAGCAAGGCTGCAGGACAGAAGGAAAAACTGGGAAAAAAGAAGTGTCACTGCAAGGAGGCAAAGAAGCTGTCAGGAGGACAACAAACAGCATGTCTGCCTGCTGAAGCAACAGTGATTTGGAATTAAAATGGAGATACGGGGAATTACACAAGATCTCATTGGGAGTTGTTTTTTTTTTCAGGGGATTTAATAGAAAATGGTAAAATAAAGCACATGCGAGCCTCCTTACAGACGGCTCTAATGGTGCAGATGTAACCAACTCATTTTCCAGCCATCAAACAAGCAATCAGTTTCAATTCTATTGCATGGTTTTAATTTAGAATTCACATATTTTGACAAGATAAGAAGTGAAGCTATTTGGAAGTTCTTAAAATATTCACTTACTGCAGAAAGCCTCGTAACTGAACTGACAGTCAGATATAGCTGTAGTGTGCATGAAGAGCATTCTATTCAGCCACTTGGATTCCAGACAATCGTATATCTGACTACATTTTCGCCGAAGGAGAAATAACAGAAAAAGACGATATGCTGCAGAGAGACTCGAGTATTGTTTATTCTATTTCCATAGTTTTTGGAACTCTATATAGGAGAGGAAATCTTTTTGCCTCACCGTACAGTCTGGTCTGCCAGCCAGCCGGCATCACAGTTCTCATAGCCATCGGCAAAAGTTGATTGCAACTGGCCAGGTGTTGCAATGGTAGCCGAGTTCTCTATGCAAACCCTCTTGGCATCAGCGAAGGACAAGGCGTAGCGATCGTGAGGGGCCCGGTAGTGGAACACTACACCTAAGATATAAACAAAGATAACGTTTTAAAATCATTGCAATGGCTCCCTGTAAGTCTCAGAATATATTTTAAATTTATTTTAGTGACTTTTAAATAGTCTTAATGGTCTTGGGCAATCCTTTCTTGCAGAACTGCTATTAACTTACAAACCTGTGAGATCCTCAGGCAATTGTCTATTTACAGGCCCAAGAATACTTAAGGAAATACTGCTCTCCAGTATTACGACAGCCATCTGTGGACTAGTGTGCTCTCTGAGTGCCACACAGAATGTGGCACTCAGACACTTTTTGGCTGCAGTTCCTGAACCGGATCATCCGTGCTCAGTCCATCCACTTTCCACACATTTTGAAAAGGTACATTTCATTTTGTGGGGTTATTGTTTATAGTTCTGTGTAGCACTTTGACCTGCTTTTAGTAGGAAGGGTGCTTTATAAATAAAAGTGATTGATTGATGGATGAGACACAAGACACTAGAACAAGCAGGGAGGCTGCGCCAGAAAACAATACAAATTTACGGCCTGCGCCCTGCAAATCTAAGCACGTTTTATGAACAGCAACCTCGTGCCATTAAAGCACGAGCACGTTCATCCACGGAGGTAAACAATGGAGCCCTCTAGCTCTAGTCATCATGTGTTGACATTGTTCCATCTGTGCAGGACAAACCAGCAGAGTTGGGGTTCAGCAACCTGTGTGTAATGTACATGTCTCTGATTTACATCAGGTCGTCCATTGGCTCAATGAAAAAAAGACACCAAAAAAGAAACATATGTTGCCCTTTGTATACAGTGTGTGACAAGCAGTGGGGATATTTATCTTACTGCTTTAGCTCTACACACAGAGTCCCTGTGCTGAATTTCGCCCGCTCCTAAGTTCATGATGGAATGACAAGCAAGGCAAACAAAGAAACAGAGCAACAATGCTTTCTATAGCCGGGCAATCCAACCAGGGGGTAAAATCCCTGTCACTCAGCGGCTGCTGGATGTGGGTACCAACAGTGCTGTCAGGTCGCATATTAAAGTTAGATGCATAGACGGAAAGCTTTCAGCAGGTATGTGTATTGAATTTTTAAAGGCAGTGACTCTTTAGCATTTTTACGACAAGTATCACATTAGTGTTGCGTTCTGTTGTCTTAAAATGAAACTATCAAAGTTAAAAGTTTCACAGTCAGAATTCAAAATTTCAGGTTGGAAAATCAAAATGGCTGTCTTGCATATAAAACATAGGGATAGTTACAGTGAAAAGAAAAATAAAATTTATTCAGACTTTTGGTGATTAGTATCTTGTTAGATCTTTCAGGCACCGTTATGTACAACCATTTGTGTGAATACAAATCAGAGAAATGCATATTGGTATTCATCTGGCCACACGGAGCACATCCATTTGAAAAACCCACAAATTATAATCTTTGAACTGAAGCAGTTTGTTATGCTTTGATTGTAGTCTTACATCAGCATGAATTATCTCATAATAAACAAGGTATGATTTCAAACCAGCTAAAAATGTATGTCATAATTTATGTCACACTGGGAAATGCTCTGGCTTTGTTACATAGCATGAACAGTACTGGGCCTCATATGCATGTTGATGTGCACTGATGGTCAGCTGGCTGATACATGACTTCTTTGGTCTTTTTTTGTCATGAGTATCAGAAAGAGAAATGTTGTTCTTTGGATGTTTTCAGTTTAAAAAAAAAAACCATAAACATTCAAGGCATGAAAAATGAAGGAGAGCTGTTTTATAATAACTTAGTATAAGATGATTGGCAAACTGTTCTTTAAAAAAAAAGATAGCATAAGGTGATTACCTTTTCTTAAAACTATGACACCGTTAAATTGTAGTAAGAATGATAACACGCAGTCGAAGTACTGTCATCGGAGCTTGTGCCACAGTGTGCAAACCAAGGCTTCAGAGTACGCACAAATGCTGAAAAAGGGTGGAGAGAAAATAAAATTGACTAGAAGAAACTAGCTTAGTTGAACTGTGAAAGGTCCACACGTCCATCTACCAATCTCTGCCTGGCATTCACACACCCCTGAGAACCATCCAGTGTCATACAAGCTTGTGTGCTTCTGCCTCCTTTATCCTCTATGACTTTGTCTGGGAAAGTGAGAGATTCCATGTGAGACGGATGCCAAAGAGGCAGTTTAAGTTTAAGAATAACAGAACAGGCTTTAGTGTGAAAAAGCTAGCACCAGTGTTTTGAACATAAGATGCAAACAGAATTCTCCTCGGTCTCTGCAGACTATCTGACTATTCGGTCATTCTCCTTCTCTGAGCTATATGGAGCATAAACCCTCTGAAATATCTCCTTTTTTTTCTTGCCCTTATTTTCATCCTCCATCCCTTTGATTTGAGGCTGTGGGACTTTGTCCAAACAGAGATGCTAATTTGCTCGTTAATATGTGCGCAGGAGAGACAAATAACTTTCCTTTCAGTAAGAGGAAACCCTGTCCTGTTCCACAAGAGGGTTGAATGCCCAGCACCTTATGTCTATTTTTACCCTCAGCATCTTTGCACATTCTCACACGGTCTCTAAGGGGAAGAGCAGAGAGGCACCATATGTGGCTGAATGATGCCCTCATTTTAGCATGGTGAGTAGCTGGTACTCTTTGCCCCCCTGGCAGGGTGCAGCGTACTAGGCAAACTCTGTCTGTCATTGTTAGACAAAAAAACAACAAAAAAAAACAGTATTAATTTGTGAAAGCAGAAAAAGCACACGCAGAATTTCAATTCAAGATGACTCTGAAACAACAGGAATAAAACTTGCATCCAAAACATAAAGGTTATTGCATAATTCTATGAAATATGCTCATCTGCTTTCTTGCTAAGAGTTAGGAGGGAAAACTGCTCTTGATTCTTGGTGCAAAATTACAGAATAAAAACTGGAAATTAGACAGGACCTGCTTAATAAAATTTTTTAAAAATGTGGAGCTTTAAAACTCATAAATTATCACAGCAATACTACTAACTTGGATTTTTTTTATACCTTGGTTAGTTTTATGAGAATGACTAAGACAGTCCAGTTTAAAATCCAAAGAAGAAAATAATGTAATTATCTCTAAAATCATTCTTAGATATTAAACTGATAAGACTTTAATGCAAGATGTCATGAAACAAATCACAATGAGAGCACATAGGAGTCTCTATAGTTTCTAATCACTAAAATAATATTCCAACAAGCAGTAAGTTGTTGTGTTGCTTTTTAAATAAGAATTATTATAGATTGTATTTACTGCCCAACATATACTAAATAACTATTTAGGTTTAGATATAAATAAATGTAAACGTGCCACATAAGAATAAATAAAATGTTATACGAAGTGACTATAACATTTCTTCTTTAGATTTACAAAGTTATTGATTTTGTTAATATAGACTAACTTTCAAGTCGATCAGTGTCTACTATTTATTCAAAAATGAGGAACAACAGTATAACAAGATATTCAAATGAGATGTCTGTTTGTAAAGAAGGGCCAAAAATGAAATTTCTACTAATAAAGTTTCATTTTCCCACAGTGACAACAACAATTTCATCATTTAGAGGAACGGAAACAGAAACAAGATGTGAGCCTATTTTCTTACAACCAACAATTTCCTCTTAACATGTTGCACTCATTTTCTCCTTTCACTCAACTCTGTTTTTTATTTTTATTTTGTTTTTTAAACAGTTATGGAGAATAGCGGTGAACAGATTCTCCACCAGCCCACCAATAATTGGCCCAACGGGGACATCGCTTTTTTTTAATGTCAGTGCAAAATTATTTTGTAGCTTTTTTTTAAACACATCTACAAGGACTACCAATGAATGTGAAACACATAATATCTATGCCTCAAGAATAATAGCAAACAAAATTCCTTTATAAATTTCAGAGCTGTATTTAAAGCGGCTCAAACTATTATGGAGCATAGCACAAATATCTTCAGAAAACATTTCAGAGTTACATAATCTCTGCCACTTATGTTAGTTGTATGAAGCCACTTACAAATCTAAAATGGATAAGTCTTGTAAAGCAAATATATGAATAAGTAATCACAATTGCTTTTTAACCATCTTCAGGGCTGACACACCATCTCAGTCAGTGACATGATGTCATATGTTAGCACTATCCATGTAGCTGTTGGGCTGCATCCAAGAAACATGACGGTTTAGCCCAGGAGAACACAGGAAAAGCAAAAATGGCAAAAAAAGAGGACAGAGGCAATCAGAGAGAGATATAATGAATATGTAGGAGAAGAAAGTGAAGATTAAAAAATTAAGCACAGTTCTGAGGATGAAATGAGTGGTGTGGAGTATTATGTAATGATACAGCCGAGCAGTATCAATACTTGCAAATTACCAATTTGATACCTGAACAGAATTAGCGAGAAGGCTGGAGCACTGTCACTTCGCAGGACTTGCCAATAAAGACTAAACAGCAGAGGCGGTTGCTCCTCACTGGCTTCATAAACAGTTTCACTCTGAACAAGTGGCATTGATTGGCCAAGAGTTGCAGGACACAGGCTCTCAAAAGCATCATATCAGGGTTAATGAAGATGTTGCTATTTAAGAAGGGAAAACTGGGCTCTAAAAAACCTAGAAAAATGGAAAACAGATAAGACACAATTGCCAGATTTTTCCCTGTTGTAGTTTGCACGTATTCCCTTAAGGGTAATTTATGGACAAGGAGAAAATGATGTTTGTGCTACTTAAAACAGTGGCTATTGTAGCATGCTGTGCCTCTCAAAAATAATAAGGTCACTGCATTTAGAGCTGATGTTGGCTATATTTATACAAGCAAAGTTTGCTCCAAGGTGTGCAGTTGCTCTGGTGATTATAGCAGCTTGCCATTAAACATAAACTTGAGTGAACTGGACATAATGTGGCGACAGCTTTATAACTACAACACCTTAACAAAGTCTTTGAAACTCTCCAAGCTATTACTGAACGCCTGACTTTATATATTAATGAACTTTAATAAAATTCCAGTCTTGACACATAGGCTAAAAGAGCTTCAAGATTTGAATCCCCCTTGCAGCTATAAGAGCAGTCTGCATGCCTTTATATATCTGTGGCCATGGAAGTGATTGGAACAACTGAATTCAATAATTTGGAGGAGGGTTTCTGTACTTTTGGTAATCTAATGTTAGTTGAAGACGTTATACCTCAAACTGGCATTTTAATAAACCCAACCATGGAGCCAACTCTTTGCTTAGTATAGCCATAAATAAAACTAAGGCTCTGTTTACACAGAGCCGATTTTCAGTGAAACCGTCACCTTTTAGTGATGAGAAATCTGATGCTTGTGTTGTCCGGCTGAAAACCACGTGACCGAACACAAACGATACCTCACATTACATTGGACATGCCACCGCTTTATTGTGCGTGTTTCTTTTCAAAATAAAACTGCGATGAACCGTACTGCTTTGAGATATGAGGAGAGCATTTGTTATCAGCAGTGGCTGAAATGGAACTAAGAAAAAAAAAAAAGAGCAAAACCTCCCCCTTCTGGGAATACTTTGAGATGGCTTTGAGATGGTTAATTATGCTAAAAAATAATTAACCACATGTCCGCTGGCCCCCAAATACTCGCCCTGCAGAAATTTTATAGAAACTTTTGTTATTGTTTGCAGCTTGATCAGCAAAGATCTATCAATCTCACACAACTGAAACAGACTTAAAACTGTTGGAAGAGTAAACCTCTGTGCGTAGCTAAATGTAAAAGATCAGAACCAGCTGGAAATCCCAATAAAGGAGAATTTAGAAGAATTTTAGTTTTTCAGGAACCAAGTCAAAACACAAATAACACTATCTGGCCCAACAAGCACAGCACCCCCAAGAAACTAAACCACCAAACGCCTTTATTGTCAAATCAGTCCATGACATAAGACAAAGCAAAACGATTGACAGTCTCTAATGCTGGCACTTTTGCAACCTGGTGTCAGAGTGAGCCGTTTTGTGAACACAAACCGTGGAGGTGGGAGATAGTCCACAGATGTGAAGGCGCACCTGCGCAAAATGCACAGACACTGGGTTCGTTCTACGCATGCCTGGGCGGATAACAACAAAGACAATGACAGATAGCATTGTGCTTTGTGTGCTACTTAATGTGTTCAGTTTAGCACAAAATCTGATGAGTATATGTGTGTTACATGATTACTTGGCTTGTAGGGGCGTTTTCTAAATGAGGTGGAAGCTAAGGGTAAAACGTCCACGCGCGTTTCGATAACATGCTAACATCCGTGTAGAGGCCTGGAATGACAACTACAGCTGACTGGAGGTGGCTTGTCTCAACGTGGAACGTTTCTCCAATCATCATCCAAAAATTCTCACGGTTTCCAGACAGTGATCTTGTATAAACACAGCCTGAGTCGATGCAAGTGCAGAAATGTTATTTTGAACAAAGACGGTATTTTAAAATGAGGTAGCGTTTATACAGGAATCCATTGTTATGTGCAGCATAGTCCTCACTGATCCTCTCCGAGTCTCTGGGTTGATGAGTAATTATGAATAATCAATTAAACAATTATAAATATCCAAAGAAATTACAGCTGCCGTAAATCAGGACTCTGTCTCTTGTTGAAGGCAGTCTTATCGATCAAGCTGCTGTATGTGAGACATCCAATTAATTTTGAAAGCAAAATCTTATAAACAGCAGCAAATAAAGGCTCAGAGAGCCATTTTAGTCCTTGCAAAACGTCAATCAAACTGTTAGGCACAAGGATACAGAATTGATTCTTTTTTTTAATTCATTTTACAAACATTTTGATGTTTGGCTTAAGAATAAGCTCAAGTTTTAGCATATTCTGTAATCTAATACTCTTAGTGTTTGATATTAGTACAATCTAGTCATTTTGATATGTGTACAAACTTATTTTAAGCAAAGTTACTAGACAAAGAAGAAATAAGGCTTAAATACATGAAGGAGAACATGCTTAAATGATTAAACTATAATTGAGTGGAAATGACAGTGAAGCTGTTATGAGCCTTAAGACTTTGATTTTGTACTTTTTCATGACACAGTCTTGTTCTGTACTATAGGTTTTCCAAATCAACAAAGGAGCAGCATTTCCTGTCAAATAAAGTGTTACCAAAAACAATTTACAGCTATACAAGTAAAAAAACACAAAAGGAAATAGTCACAATCATATGCAGCTTCACAAATCCTTGAAAAGTCTTGAACCAGCACTACAGTGTGCTTCCAAGCTTCTCGTTTTTTTCTTGTCTTTAACTGTTCAAATAGAGATAACACTTTGTTTACCTGTGACCTCCAGTGGAACGGTGTCCTGCTCATCATTGATGCCCACCACAACTTCACAGCGATAAAGTCCAGAGTCGCTGGACCGCAACCCAGTCAGAGCAAGGCTAGCGTTGTAGCGGTCCTTACTGTACCCGGGCAGTGACACACGACCGTGGAAGGCCTTTTTCACCTGAAAAATGTGGAGAAAGAGTGAATAAAAAAGAAGAGATGGAAATAACAGTAGAGCAAGACAGCTAATATCCAGCGAAGTGATTCATATTTTATTGGTCACTGCTATACCTTGACCACACTGTCTTTGGCCACCAGGACCGACTGCTCCTTCTGCAGGCCGTCGGAGCCTCGCTGACCCCAAACCTTGGTCCATTTGATCCTGGGGGGCTCGGGGAAAGAGCTGGCACCAGGGCGAAGGGTGAAGAGGCAAGGGAGCAGCACCGTCTTAGACAGCTCCTCGGTAATGGTCTGATGAGTCACCTTCCGCATATTCACCACAGTGTCAGCACTGGTTAAACCTGAGGAGAGCAGAGGTAAAGGGGAAGAGAGAAGTAGCGAGATTAATCAATCCGCTCTTGTAAATGCGGCCGCTGAACGCTATTCCTCATTACTCTGAAAAGGTTTCAGTTAATTGATTTCCGTGGCCGAAAAGTGCGATTTCCTTCCAGTTTCTTTAGTGATGATCCTCCTGTTTGTGGAGTAAAAGCAAAATAGTCAGAAACTCATTGAATGTCGTTGATGATTGTCAGTGATCTAGCAAAGCATTATTGTTGTAGCTGACAGAACAAGTCAGTGAATAGGGAAAATGTCAAACATGCTTGATAAACCTTACATCACCCCTTGAATGTGCATCACAAAATCAATACCAAACACCTCTTTGCTATTTAAAGCATTACCTTCAAGAAAAATGTGTTTGTCATAATATAACTATTAACAAGATCTCATATTTGTCTGCTTGTACAACACCTATAATACATTATCAAAATGCTCTAATGCCTTGTTTGACATAAAAGAATTGCATCATTTGCATTGCAGAAGTAAACACCTTAGAAAAGCGCTTCCAACCTCTGATCCATATGTGCTTGTTTAGATCCAACACAGTGATTTTTGTTTTCTTCTTTTTCTTGCTCCCTTATCTTTTCCTGTTATCTTTCCTGTTACATCTAAGAACAGTATAAAAAAAGGCACTTTCTCTAAATTAAGTCTCCACAAACCCCAGTGGCAGTACATGCTTGTTGAATCAGCTGACCAAGTTGTTAGCCACGCTGCTAGAGGCAGATCTGTCACTCAGTAGAGCACTTTGGTATAATCCTCACTCGCAGACTGACACGCTGCTCAGATGATCCCAACGTTACAAATTGATTAAAGTACTGTCTGTTGTCGCTTGGTCAACCTCAGGTAGACAATTTAGTTTTGGTGGATGTATCTCAAAATACCCGTTTCAACAACTTTTGCACACTAAAGATATAACTGTAAGGATTTGGTTTTCTCTGTGTGTTTATTTGGGGTTTTTGTGTCTTTTGAGTGTCCGTGTTGTCCTGTCATCATCATTTCTCTCAGCTACTGCGTCCACTGCATCTGCCTCACCACCTCACACTAGAAATCATGACAGTAACAGAACTAAAATGCTAACATTACCCTTATTTCATCAAGTTTTGTTGAGATCTAACAAATGACATTTTAGTTGTTGTATATTTTTGATACCCTTTGACCTGAAATTTAGCGGCATTTTCAGTCTGACCATTTATATTGGCTATTTTAAAGATAAGTGAACAGAGTCAAGCATGAAAACAAGCATTCAAAATACACCAAAGTATAAAAAGAAAGAAAAGTAAGAAAATCTCAGAGCAGGTTTCAGACTTTGAGGGAATGTAGAGCTTCGACATGGTGATCCTTTAATCGAGTCTCTCTAGATCACTCGCATTGAAAAAAGTAAATTATATTTTAAAAACATTTCCCTAAACAAAATCTGCCATCAGACATGGCGGAAACACTATTCTTCTGTTTGCTTCTGAGAGTGGAATCAGTAATATGATGAAGCAATGGAATGAGACCATGATGCCTCTCTGACCAACTACACACACATCAAACCACGCAGCACATGGAGTTGAACTAAACAAATCTGGATTACAATTTAACCATGTTGTGTCGGGCTGAGTTTACACTCCCTGGCGTCTGAGTGAGCCACAGCTGGCAATTCTTTTTGGCCTAGAGAGACAATGCTGAGAAACCCGACCGCAAAACAAGCAAAGATGAAGAAACGAGCTGAGATGTCCCATACAGCAGGTCCCGAACAGCTGAATTGAAACAACTAATTTCTGTTTTCATTAGAGCGGAGTTCTGCAGCAATAAAAAATGTTTTTTGTTTCTTTTTTATTTTAATAAATGGCCTTAGGGTTAGATGTTCATTTAAAAAACATTCCACTGGTCTCTCATGAAATTATATTGTCACATTGCATAAATATCAGAACAAAAACTGGGTCTGTGTCGTAAAGAGCCTTCAGACATGATTTGTTGAGAATTGGTGCCACACACATAAATGGAATCGAAACTGAATGTCAACATTTGCGATGAACAAAATCACACCCTTTCATTGTTCTTTGCAGTCAGCTGGCAAATGGTTGAATCTATACTTATAACACGTTCCACAGAAAAGGGATCCAGCTTTCTGTTGTTGTTTTTCACGATAAAAATAATTTAAATTCAATCGTGAATCTGTCAAGAATAAGGCATCCCAGATACTGTATGCCCACTTGCTGTCATGATCTCCCTGGCTTTGAGCCCCTCATCAGACAGTCTCATTGTGACAGCGGCTCTCTCCGTGTTTGCCTCGCTCCGTCTTTTTTACATCCCAGCTAACATCTCTGACAGCTGGGTTATTCTCACAGGAGTGGTGTTGGAGCAGAAGCTGCCTGTCACAACTTCTGCCCTTCTTAACAGCAAAGGGGAAACTTTTTTTTCTTTGTTTTTCTTTTCTTAGTTTTCTATTTTTTTTTTTAGAGACATAGAGATGCAATCAGACATGGGGGTGGAAGGCATGTGCTGCTCCAATTTTTACTGTTTCTTTAATTTGAATCTTCATTCCTTTGATTTTTTTTGTGGAATAATTTTGTGGATTTATTTGTGGAATAAACTCACTGTGACCTTCCTTGTTTCATTCTTTGACTATTCAAAATCTTTACGTTGCCATGCAAATTCGTCACATTATGTCAAGGTGCAACAAGAAACAAACTTTGATACATTTTATTTCTATTTCAAACCAATTTAACTCCCAATTCTGAAATCATTAAAAAAAGGACTCAGTTTTCAAATTTATTTTGCAAATTTGAAAAGTGTTGCACACATTTGTTTTCGGCGGCCTTTCCACTGAATTCTAGAGCAAACCATTACCTGTTGAACTAATGATAGTAAATAGACTCCTCCTTTGAGTGATTTAATCTCAGTTTAAGCACAGCTGTTCTGGGAAGGCCTCAGGTTAGTCAAATGTCCAACCATTAAATGTGTACTTCACATATGGATAGAAGGAAGCAACCACTGAAAGAAAGGCAAAATAAATTGCGTTCAAGTTGCAAAATGCTAAAATGGAAAACTAACAACGTGAACAAACCTTTTTCATGCTGAAGCATGATGGTGGTAAAATGACCATGTTTGTTCTTTTCTTCAGCAGAGTCAGTTAAATGTTGGAAATGTGCCAAAGTTGTTTGCAAAATGAAATGAGCTGCTAGTAAATACAGCGCAACGCTGAAACCAAAGCTGTTGGAGTCATCTAGACCTAACCACAAACAATCCCAACCACCGATTTTCGTCTGGATATTTAGTTTTGAAGGAAGCCGATGAACATTTATGATGTCTGTTGATTACAAGTGAAACACAGATGACGATGGACATCCCGGAAGAGAAAGATCTCATTGATTTATTTCCATTAGTGCTACCATCCACTACAAACTATTTATTTGTCTTTCTGCAGAATCACTTGACTGAAAGCATGTTAAAGCGTTACTCCCCACAGGACCAGCCTGTCCTGTCTGTAATTAAATGTCAGATTGTTTGAACAGTAAACTTGCAGCAATCACAGACACACTGCTGTTTTGTCATTTTGCCCCCCCCCCCCCCCGTGTCCTGCTTATTCTCTCCTCTCTATTCATTTCCTACAATTCAGGCTACATACCAGTTTTAAAACCATTTATTTCAACTCATCTTTTTTTCTCTCTGTATTTTCTCTTCATCTTTGTATGACAGATTTACTTTTTAATTTGTCCTTGTTGAAAAGATACATTTACATTAGGAATCACATGATGGGAACAAGGTAAAGAAGCGAAGGCATGGATGTATTCATGTTTTTGTTTGATATTTTTTCACAAGTTACCCATCTTCCTGACGATCCTTAAATCAAATTTATTGATTTGTTTGTAGTGAAACTGAAATATTTCTTATCTCCTGCAAACTACTGAGTTAAATTAACTTATGTTCTTTGGAGCAGCTTTAGACCTTCTAAATAATACCAGAGATTATAGGGCAGCGTTCGCGAAAAGATGTTGGAAAGCCACACACTACCGATGTAAATAAATATTGTCTAACAAAAATCTTAAACTCGTTGAACATGCTTCTCCTCTAACTTTGCAAATATATATTGCCATTTTTTTTAAATCTTGAAAACTGCAGGGCTGTATATATGCTGTTGTTGTACATGTCCAACAACTGGATGACCAAAGTTTGCAGTGACTGCCTGTCTTAGAGCAATGACTTTAGATGACGAACGGGAGCTGAATCATTTAAGATTTAAATGTGTTTTTATGATGTAGCTTTCCTCAACAGATTCCATGGGCTGCATGACTTTACATCACGGATTATATGTATTACAGGGGAAAAGAAATCTATCCAAACCCACCGACCTCTAAGTAAAAAAAGGGATTGCCTGCTAAGCCAAGTAACTGAGTGTGCCACCTTTGGCAGCAGCATCTTTCACCAAGTGTTTTACAGACCTGGCAAATAAAGTGTCAGGTCTCGAAAACATTTTTGTTTGTCTGTGGAAAACAAAACCAGCCCCTCTCTTCTTTGAGGAATTGCTTTAATTCAGTGTATAACAATTTTTAAGCATTGCGTTTTAAGGTCAGGCTACTGCACTCTCAAACATATTTAAGCCCAGACTCTGAAATCTTTAAGCTATTCCAAGGCAAACTTGCTGGTATGCTTCAGATCCTGGTCCTTCTGTATAACCCAAGAGAGCTCAAGCTTAAGGATATTCACCATTTAGTACCATTTAGTTGTGTTAAGGAGCACAAAAGCCCCAGACCATCCCACTTCTACCACCGTGGTATACAGTGGGTATAGGGTTCTTTCTCTGAATTGCTGTCTTCATTGACACCACATGTAACTGAACACACATCTTCCAAAGTGTACGACTTTAGTCTGATTAGTTCACAGAATGTTTTCCAAAAAGTCTTGGGCTCATCAAGTTATTTTCTTGCAATTGTGAAAGGGACACATTTGTTCGCTTTAGTTATTTTCTCTCCTGTGAAAGGCATTTACCCCGCTCTCTTTCTTGTTGTGCCATAATGAACCCTGACCTTAAGGGGGGGAAGTGAGGCCGGCAGCTCAGATGTTGTTCTTGTTGTTTTTGTGAGCTACTGAATAAGATGATTCGCCACTCTTCCATCTTTTATGTTTTTGTGAATAATTGCTCTCACTCTGGCTTGCTAGAGTCCAAAAGTCATAAAAATAAAACTCCATCACCTTTTTGGATGTTAGTGACTTTGTTTCTCATCTGTTCTTGAATTCCTTTCATCGGGACATGGTGCGTTTGGAGCCCTGTTAGCCTGCTTCATGTTATGTTACTTTCATTTCAGTAATTTATTGTTTACATAGGCCTGGAAGCAATATCAGTAATATAACTTGAGTACATATATTTACTCATCAGCTTATATTTGTCTGACATTAAAATTTGATTGATTTTCCGAAACATTTAGATGTGACACTGGAACCAAAACAGAAGAAATTTCACTTTGTGACAAAACTTTGACAAATTAGACATTAAATTTTAGCAACATATTGTATGTATTTTCACATAACAACATTAGATCACGTGAAAGTACAATAGTCATGAATTATCCCTTGCTGTTTGGCCAATGTGCCTTTGAACACACACACACACACACACACACAAAAAGGCACATGAATAATTGTCATTGCTCATTCGTGCAGCCGTTATGCCTTTTCAGTTGTTCACTGTAAGAGGTTGAGTGCTTCTTCCCTGATAGCTTAACATCAGCCCTCCCATCACATTTTCCTCTCCCCACAGGCGCATAAACACACATAAATATCCACTCCTTTGCTTCTTCTAGTGGCATCGCTTAGACAAGCGCTACTTGTCTAACTCCCACCCCAGCTGGTCTATATTACTTTGGCTGGCAATATGAAACAGGATTTGTGCTCTGAAATGGCCTCTGATTCAGCATTCAAGAGGAGCTCAGCCCATCAACTGAGATGACCTGTGGAAAAAAAAAGAGCGAGAGGGTTTTTGAAAGCACAATAAGAGGAGGAAATGAAAGAATTGGGAAGGAAAACATACAATGACTAGCCTGATCACACAAGCAACTTTTCATCTGATAATGGTTTTGGTATTTGTACTTTGAAAACGAGTTCTGAAAGAGATGAAATAGAAATATAACTCTAGTATAAGAAAATGATTTAATCCCAATAGGAGTTGTAGAAAACAGAACTAGAGCATGCTTCCAATATCCAAAGAGTAGCTTCAGATGTCGGTAATTTTGTCTCTTTTGGGGAAACCAAAATGTGCTCTCAGGTTACTGCGGAGGTGAGCACTTTATCATCCTCTGTTTATTTGGACTGGTTAAAGCCTCTTTCACAAAGATGAAACCCAAGGTAAAACTTGAAGCATTCTTACCCAATCAGGCTAGATTCCCTTTAATGCACTTCACTTCTGAAAATTGAATGTATGAACATTTTTCTTTTTCAATGTAGGTAAATATAAAACAATACGGACCGAAACATCACCGTTGTCTAAAATCCGCTTTTACATGGAAACATTGTCAGAGGCGCAACTCTCACATGGTTGCCTTTTGTTTGGTTATAAGTCTGGGTGTCATATTTGTCTTTATGCTTTATTTTGAGTGAGCAAAGCCCCGCTAGCTCTGAAAGTAAAGATAACAGAACATAATTTCACTCTACAAATATTCTGAAAAAGATGTATTTTTAAAAAATAAAACAAGCACCTACTCAGTGTAGTAAATATCTACTGAAAACAACATTTTCATCTGTAAATATATTCCTAATCAGGCACGCAACATTAAATCTATACAAGGCAGGCATAACAACCCAAATATACCACACATAAAAATCAACACAGATTAGTTGATTTGTGTTGATTTATTGTCAGCAAAAGTGTGCAAACTTTTGATTTTTCATGTAAAGTATTGCAAAATGACAGAGTAAATAAGTGTTCAACATGTTCACTGAAATTTAAAAAAATACTTAATAGAAAAGTCTTTGTTGGTTCTGATACCTTCGAGATATTTCCCTGTATGGAGAAACTATTTGCAAGCATAATTTTCCCACAAAACCAGGTTTTGTAGAGAAATCCATCTTCACAGTTTAAGAGATTCTTATGAAGAATGACCCAGCAAATTGTACAATGCACATCTCTGGTGTTATTTATCATTCAAGAAAATTTCAAGAGACTGACCGGATTAGTGGACAGTATTGCCTCATGGTCCAGAGATTCAAAACAAAAAAAATATATATTTTTCTTGATTTTCTTTATCCAACTTCTTTTCCTCATGTATTAAATTATATTAGTCAGGTTACAACTTAATTATTCAGTGCACATAACTTAATACCTTTACTAATTTTTGTCGATTTTTCATATGCATAAGTCACTTGGGCTGTTACTGAAATATAGAGTGATTATCATGTAAATACCCCCAGTAGAAAATATCTACAACAACAAAATGAAAAAAAAAAACACGACTTATAAGAGGTCTTTTAATAACCTTGTCTTTTGAGAGGACAGATATTCCTCCTGCAGCTTGTAGATAGAGAAACCTGATCACCAAGGTGATTGTCAACATTGCCTCATCTTCCTTCCCTTTGTACGTAGATGTATGCAAATGACCAAAAACAGCTGCAAAAGCTTTGGGTGTCTGATGCCAAGTTGCACACAGACACAGGATGGGCGGCAATGGCATTTTCATTTTAATAGGAACACAATTGCAGACGCCGCTCTGCAGCCTCCCTCTCTGCATTCTTCTTTTTCTCTTCGGTTGTTTTTTAAAATTCTTGCAGAAACATTTTTTTAAGATAAAGACAGTGTGTGCAGAGTTGATCATTTAAACTAAAGAGCAACCAAAACTGATCGAGGGCATCCACCGCAGCCGCCGTCAATCCGCTCCTTTTTTCTGTATATCAGCTTATTACGTGTGTGTGGTGTGTGTGTTCGTGCAGAAGGATTCGCAGGTCATGAGTCATGACACAATAGTGTCTGACAGGAGCTTGTTGTCATTAGTTGATCAAAGTATTAGGAAATGACAGTTGAAACAACAAAACAACCGGACTGTGGCTGACAGTTTGCTTAGAAGTGGTGGAAGTTGTTTGCGCTGCTCAAATTAATTCAGATTTAATTAAATGATATTTACATATTTGTCTTTAAAGATGCTGCATCTTAGATTACTTTTTAGAAGAGTTAATAAAGCTGACAGATGGGATGATATCAAGTACTGAAGTGGTTACTAAAGATTAATTTTGAAAAATTCAAAGAAAAAAAAATCTAAATTCAGAGGAAACATGTCTAAATTCTTATGGAAAAAGTTAGAATTAAAAAATTTTCTTAGATTTCTGTGAAAAAAAAAATCTGAATTCTGAGTATGCATTCTCAAAAAACAAGAAAATCAAAAGAAATAAAGAAAACGGGTGTAAAGAATGATGTGTATTATAAAAGAATTAAGACTCAATGTAGCACACAATCAGTCTCTTTATCAGTAAGCATCAATTCTCCAGATTTTCCACGGTTTAATCAGATTTAGCTGTGGATCATCATCTGCAAGCCAAAAAGCCACATTTGATAAGTCCTCACTGACTACAGTATTTAATATTATTGGTGACATATTTTTGCACTATTGCACAGTGGAAATTAACATTTAGATCACGTACACATAACTGGTCTGTGGTCTGTCTGCAGACAGGGAGGCAGAACAATTTTAGTTGTTCTAAATAAGCCTTAATTAACACTCCCTAAAAGAAAAAAGGGAACAGCGAAGGTAGTGAGGCATGTATAGACGCCAATGGAATCTTAAATTTTACACTTTTATATAAACAATAGGTTCAGTTAGGAGAGACTTTATTAATCTGGAGGAACTATGAGGTAGTTTGTTGCTCACATACACACACAACCACCAAAAAAAGATGAAAAACATTATTTAATAAACTTAATAAAAATGCACAATAAAAACATAAAAACTATGACAAAAAGAAACATTAATTTCCTTGTTTCCCACCCATCCTCCTCCCACCAGGAGCATTACAGAGTCTAATGGCCCGTAGCACAAAGGAGTTCCTAAGCCTCCCAGTTAAACAGCCCACTGACAGGAATCTGTCCATGAGAGCGTTCCTCTGCTGGGACAAAACAGTGTACAAGAGCTGGCTGGTATCTTCCAGAACTGCGCTCAATTTGGATAGGGGCCTTTATAGGATGGGGCCTCTTTTTCACCACGGTCTCCACAGACTTCAGGTTCATCCCAACCACAGAGCCACCTCTCCTAATTAGACGGTACAGATTTATGTACTGAAGAATCTTGAGTTTTGATATGTACCAATAACAAAGCAGTACTACCAAGTTACAAAACCCCCAAAACAAAACAAAACATTTGAGTAAATGTCCCAACTTCTGCCTTCAGTTATTGCAAAACTACTCGATCCCACTCTTTCAGATACAAGCGGCGAGTGACTGAGGGTCACTGCGCGTAACACAAACCCTGTAAATTCTAGACACTAACAGGTACCATAGAATTGCACAAATATCCGTGAGGGACGGCGGAGTCGCAGCTCGAAATTCAGTGAAAGAGGCGTACGGAGCCTCGTGACAGAAGCCCATTAAAATGCTGTCTACATCGTTTTAAACTGTGCGATTGTGAGTGGGAATAAAAATAGCAATAGGTATTTTGTTCCATATAACACAGTAGGAGTGTAACAGGTAAATCTTCTATGGATGCAAACTCGACTAAAACCCCACCTGTTTAGGATTGTATTTGAAACGTAATCAATTACAAATTTATTGATGGAACCTGACTTAATGTCGTGTTTTGATTGTTGATTCTATGTTGCATTGTGTTTCTGTGTTTGATATGATGTAAAGCACTTTGAAATGCCTTGCTGCTGAAATGTGCTATACAAATAAAATGTGAATGTGAAGCCAGGTGAAAGTTTGTTTCCCAGTACGTTCCCTTAAACTGCGAGGCTGTTTTTTTTTTTCTTGTCTCTGTTGGTTTATTTTGAATTCTGTTTTTCCATTTCGCCTCATCACGATTTGTAATTAGCACGGTCAATGTTTCGCTCATGTGCAATTATCCCCTTACGCAACTTATGAAGTTGTGAATTTCTCTTGTGCACCAGCATATTTTGATGCATCTTTTGTCTGCCAATCTCTTGAGTGGTTTGCTTTAGTTTAAAATTGCCTCACTTTATTTTCCATGTTTTCTGTGCTGTCTTGGGTATCCTGTTTTGACTTTTAAATATATGCCTATTCTTTTTTTTGTCTGCAATTACCTTCCCTATTCTTCACCTGCCTTTGCTTCTCTCGTTATTATTAACAATTCTTTTCAACAGTATGAACAATGATGTACGCCAACATTTTAATAATGACAGTAAAGACAGACTAAGTCAAACATAAATTATACATTTTAAATCATATGTTTTAATTACAAGTGTTTTTTTAAGACTTTATAACGTTTACTCTGGTAAATGAGATTAAAATGCAAAGCTTATGGCTGACTTGCACTGGGTGGAGTATAATGTAGTGCAAGTTCTTTCATAATTTGAATCGATAGTTTCTTCACCACTAGTTTTTTTTTTAAATCTCTTTTTAACTTCTTCTACAACTCATATTTCTTGGAAAAAAAACTACAATAAAGATTTAAATTGCCAATGACTGCTTTCAGCTGTCTGTGGGGACAGACGGAGTGAATCTGTCAAATTAACAATTTCAACTGTTTATGTTTCGAGGCACAAATAAAAGCAACACATAAGCACCCTTTGTAGGGAATTGACAGAAAACATATGCTTCTCACATCACTTTAAAATTCTTGCAGCCTAAACATTTTGTTTTTTGGAGGGGTTTATTTTTTCCAAATGTATGCAGTCTGTGAGGTTAAACGTTTCTCTCTGGTCATCATACAGGTAACTGAAATACCAGCACAGATGTTATCTTGGATTTTTTCACCTAGGATTAAATAAAATCTGGATTTTCACCAAAGAAAATCAACGTAGATGTGCTTTTAAAAGAGACAATTAGAAACAGTGTCCTGATGGACACTGTCAATCTTTTAGAATGACTTTGGCTTTTGGGCAGGTACTAAAAACTGTAGTTTATGAGTGAAGAGAACCAGATAATGATAATTAAACTGATGTAAGTATCTGGCAAGGCCAGGTCACATCTAGATGCATATTTTTACTAGTTATTTCAGAAAATATGATCAATAAAATAGAACAAATTCATGTGGGAGATAAAAGTTCACCACCTGCATGCTCTAAACATAAAATAATTCATTTTAATCCGAGTGGAGTTGTTTAGCCTGAGAGATCTAGTTCTTGTTAAGTGTTAACTGGCACAACACTTTATATAAGTGTAATGGTTGTCACAGAATAAGTCATCAATTACAGTTTTAATGTTGAAAGTCTTTTCATTCTCAAAACAGGAGCCAGCCCTCTTTCCGTACTCAACGGTATTTGAAGTCAAATTTCAGCAAAACTCTTAGTCTGGGAGGAGCAACTCCGAGTTTATCATCAGACAAACACAAAAATCACAGTTTTGTACCCAACTGTGGAAACTCACACGAGAAACACACTTCTGGTATAAAGTACAAGGCTCTGAGAAATCAGATGAAATGAATAACCATACTGTTCTGGCTTTGTCTGATCGCCGGCCTGCATACGTCAACACAAAGTGAACACAATCCGAAAGGCGCATATAGAAACATTAAGATGGATTCCAACCACCAGCTGTAACTACAGCTGTTTAAAGCAACAGTTCTGTGTCTATTTGGTTGCGTGCTCATGTTCACTGGCAGAAAACAAGCCCGTTCAGAAATAAAGTCTGAAAGCTGACATCCTCTCACACGAGATCCGCTCCCTAAATAGTTTCTGTAGCTTCTCATTTCCTTTACTTGAGATCCAAGGAGTCAACCTCTCAACTTTTCCATGTCTGCGTTTCCCGTTGTATTTTCCACCAACATCTTATGCTGGATTGCGTCATCTCTAGTTTTTCTTTGAGTCGTTTCTATCCCCATGAATTATCTGCTTTCGTTTTTCCAAGCTTGTACTGCTTGTGAAAATCCTGATGCATTCCCATCAGATTGTGGTCGATAAAAATATCTCCAGCATGTCAGAATTGGGTTTGACATGTTGCACTCACAGAGCACCTTTGTGTTAATATGACTTATTGCTGCATGTACAAAAAGGGTAGAAATACAGATTTATAAAGTAAATATAAGTTCAATTCCACTGGAAGTAAGCAAAAATAAGCAAACAGATTTGTTAAGTGCAGTTCATAAGCTTATGTCTGGAGAGACTGTATAGGGTCGGGTCTGCGATTTCTACTTCTCCCCCTAATTGCCTCCTGGAGACTTCTTCAGTTAGTTTTTTTTTTTTTTTTTTGCAACCCTGCCCTGAATAATTTTGAAACATGCCTTTATTTCTCTACAACTTAAAAACAACTCAGTTTCACAACAACAATTTTAAGCTAGTCAAAAAATAATACAACTTGAACTGTACGCCAAAAACTAACTTATAGAAAATATGGCAAAAAAATGAAGCAAAGCATAAGATAAACAGTTTATAACCAGAGGAAAGTAGATATATGTCTTCACTAATAACTTTTCTAAGAAAACTTGAAGGCAGGTTTGAAAATGTAAGTTTAATGCAAATCTGTAAAAGCTTGTTTACGTCTCTACTGAGTTTCCTACGGTCTTTACTGCAACTTTCACAGTTAAAGAAAGACTACTGGCTGCTACGCGTTCATGTTTGTGTTATGAGAGCTGTTTAAATGTTTAAAGCTGCAGTATGTAACTTTTAGAAAGAATGTTTTTTTTCTGTTTGTTAACTAATGTTTCCTTACAAATCTCTAAGATCTTCAGAGAAGTGAAACCTTTTCAGTAATTAGGTGACGTCTGGAGGAAATGGATTTATAAACCCTACATGGATTATATTTAGGGTCATCAGAATGATGGGGAGCAGAATGCATTTACTTTTCCACTTCTACTGTAAACTTAAGTAATTTTAATATGATACGTCATATAAAATCCCACATAAAAACGTTAACATTTGTGATACCAACGTTTTGGATCCTCTTTCTGATCTGACAAACCTTTGCAGCCAAATAGGAGCAAATCTCTGAATATCACCAAGGTATATTCCTCAAGTGCTGCTGTCCAATCAGATCCCTCAAATCCTCTCTGACCCCACCAGCATCCTCCCATCTCCTCCACCTCTCTCTCTCTCTGAGACAGATATTAACCCTCTCGCAGCAGCTCTCTTCCCATCTCAGCCGTTTCAGACCAGGCTGCGCTGGGATTTACAGAAACTCCCCTGAAGCTTCTGCCGTGACTAATTTTGCACCTTCTGTGGCGTTCTAGTACATTTATCTTGTGTGACAAGCTCCCAACATTTTAAAATTTATAAGCACGATACACAGGCAATGGAGTAGTGGCGCTAAAAGTGCAAGCACAGTATTACCAACGCATATACACACACACACACGCCTGCAAAAAGCTTACACCCCCGCTCCTTAATCTGCTCTCTGCGTTCACATCCCACCCTTTTTCCAATTCTGCGCCGTCAAGCGAGGTGTCACGGGGTGAGCATTAATGCCAGCCCCCCCAGTGGTCCGCTTACCTCCCTGTGACTTTTTGCTTAGCTGGAAAAATAACAGTGGAAAATCCATGAAGGGAGGAGGTAACACAAGGTAAATCAGGGTATTGTAACACAGTTAGAGTTTCTTGGGTGTTTTTACACATTCATATAGACACACAGGAAAGCTGATTGGATTTTTCACTGTCTCCGTTCTTCCAAACTTGAGGCCCGAGTCAACACCGAGCAGAAAAACTACGACGCGGAGCGAAGCAGACGGTCGTCGAGGACACCGGGGAGCAGCGCGGGGGCGTGAAGTCTGCCCTACATACGCAGAGACACATATAGATACACACAGATATCCATCAGCAGTGCACAGGCAGGGTGCAGAAAGGCCGGAGAATGACTGACTGATGTGAATACTTTCCGCCGCCCTCCATTTCCCGCACAGCCCCCTGGAATAGACAGATAAAACTGCCAAACAGACAGATCGGGAGGCAGCTGGGGCAACCAGATCCTCGGCACAGATTGACAAATGACTCACAGTTTCACACGATTCTCTGCGAATGCCCGGGCCTTGTTCCTCTGCCACACTGTCCTTCGCTCATCAGCATCAGCGGTTTCAAAAGGTCACTCAGACAGACAGGCAAACACACGCAAAATGTCAAGATTCTCGCCAAAGTTTGGATGACTTGATGATGTATAATTACATAATTAACATCCTAAATTTCAGCTTTTATTTTTATTTTTTTAGACGAATCAAAAGAAAGTTTAATCAGCTTTCCTCACTGGAATTGGATATAATATCTCTGAGGTTTAATCAGGCCTAAAATATATTTCAATTTCTTAGACGTGGCTTAAAAGATAAATGTAAGCTCTGTGGATCAGAATGCTTCTGCATCTTTACATCTCATGCTTTTATTCTCTTCTTAGGGCTGCTGGGGTAATTACAAGCCAAAGTCGGAGAGATGGTCAATACGCTGTGGACGTCTGCCGAGTGTTTAGACAGGAGCCAGAGACAAAGCAGAAAATGAACATGTCAGTGTGACTAAGGGATCCAAAAAACTGTGCCTGGTTGGGTCTGATCCCACCAAAGGTATTTGCATTTCAAGCTTTAATATTACCTTTATGGTAAGTCATCCTTGAATGCTCCGGGGGGGGGTTTTAATGCTTGGCTGTTTTGTTTTTACCAGAGTGACCTTTAATTATGCTAATAAACAAACAAGCAATTTGGCAGTTTGGTAGAGAAAAAAAATGAAGGAGCTGAAAAGCAATTTTCTTCATCAGCTTTGCACAATGAATAATTAAGCTCAAAAGGAAAACAACAGCAAAGTTTAAAGCAAGCTGTGATCCATTTTTGATGATGTCACTTTCACAGGATTTGAAAAAAAATTCAAGCTCATGAATTGCTTAAGCAACTATATCATGTGAGACTTATTAAAGCTTGCTCTTGGTTAGAATTAGACCTAAAGGCTGAGTTTTCCCATGGTTTTGTGTTGCTTCTCCAGTTGGTCACAAAACTGGAAATTTTACCTCATGTGTGATTTTTAAATGTTAACATTTCAACATGTGGAGGTTTTATTGAAAGCTTTTTTTTCTGGTCGAATGATCATTAAGACTTTGGGCATTCGGCTGACTTCCTAGCACTCATTATTTACACACAACAGCAGCTGGCTGAGGTCTATGAAGCATAACTAAAACCCCAAATCTCTTAAAGTTGATGAAGATGCCTTGCAGGAGGGTGACTTAGATATTGAAAGAGAAGGGTTAAACCATTTAGTTTTTGGTTACCATGGGAAATGTTAATTAAATGTGGATTTTTTTTTCTTTAATAATGACTTGGAAGAACACCTTTCGTGCCTCTCTACCAGCCTATAAGTCAAACAGAAAATCACGACAAAGCAGCATTGTCTTGTTGAACTGTTCAGCTCTTTACCTTGAACACAGAGAAAGTTAACTTTGAGATGGAGTCGATGCATTCAGACCTCAACAGCTCAGTTGTTGCCAAGCTACAAAATGAAAACCTAAAAGCAGGCCAGCTATTTCCTATAAAGTCTACCCTTGGTAATAAGCACTCACCTGAATCGGCTGTATGAAGCATTATCAGGGCCAGCAAGAGCTTTAGTCCGTACACAGGCTGCGCACCCAGCATCTTGCTGCACCTGAAGGCAAAGACGAAAACAATAAAAAGAGAATGTGAATTCACAAACTTTAGATTATTTTTTTCTTTCCCCATAAATGAGTTTTAAGCAGAGAACTGCAGCAGGTCATGATGAACTGCAGTTAGGCGTTTCACGACACGGACAAGACAGAACCATTGAGATTACAATTAAGGATTTGTGTTGAATCTGCTGTGTTCCTCCCTCACATTAAAGTGTTGCTGAAAATAAATTGGTTCACTCAGCAGTGCTCGAAATTACTTTGTATCCAAGGTGATGAAACCAATAGCAACATGCCATGTCGAAGACGGAAAGAAAACAACCCGTCTTTCATAGGTGACAAGACTTTAAGGATGCTGATGTCAAGTCGCAAACATTCAAACAAACATTATTCATTTTCTTAACAAAAGCTGATTGTGTGTCACAAGTCATCAGTCCATCAAAGTGGCTGCACTGGGGAAAAACTAGACATAAAGCCTGCAAAATCCAGCACACGTATTATGTCAGTAATCACCAGCACATTTATTAAGTATGATCTTTATACTTATATAAGAAGCTGGAATATCTTGTGAAAAATCCAACATATGCAACAAAGAAAAATTGAAAATTTTACACAGGAAAGCCTGCCAAGTAAAGCTTGGTACTTCTTTCTTTGAGTCGATACTACTGACGACACAACCTGGTAAAAGTGCTAAACATTCAGCACCTTGTAAAAAGTGTCAATCCACATTGAACCCTTTTCACACTCTGATGTTACAAAAATAATGTATTTTATTGGGATTTCACTTGACAGACCAAATTATTAACAATTAAAAACTGTTGCTTGTGACATATTTGTATTGATTAAATCTTTACTGACTAATTTTTTACTCATGTTGTAGCCTCAGGTATGATTTTGTGTGTCTACCAGTTTTGCTCATTCAAAATACCTCAAGATCAGTCAGGTTGAAAGGAGAGTCTCAGTGTACATCAGTTTTCAAGCATTGGCAAAGATTGTGGTCATAGTTTTTGGGCTAGTCCACTTTCATAATTTAATGTGCCTTGATTTAATCAGTTCCACTTCAGATTTGACTGTTTGGGGTCATCCTGCTATATTGGAAACCACTCTCCAGTCTTTTTCTGTCTCCAGCAGGTTTCTAATCAGGGTTTCCCAGTATTTAATTTGATCCATCTTTCTAACCGTGTCCAACTTTCCTGCTGTGCTGGGAGAAAAAACAAGCATATCCACAGCATCACACTGCCACCACCATGTTTTACTGAGGTGACTTTTGAGTGGAAGTATTTCCACTAGACTTTTAGGGCTAGCCGAGTGAAGAGCTGCTAAGTAGAAATGTTTAAACCAGTTTTTGCTTTGTCCGTTTAAACTTTTGAAATCCATGTATCATTTTCCATCCTCTCCACAGACATGTGCTACTATGTTTTGGTCACACAAAATCTGAACAACAAAAATACTGGTTTGTTTTTGTAACATGCCAAAGCTTTTAAGGCACTGTAAAATGTACTTAGTAAATAAACCAAACAAAAGCAAAAAGAAAGTTAGAGCTAAAGAACAGCACAGACAAATAATGATGCATTTCAACAGCAGAATTTAACTGGCTGTGTCCCTGGCTGCAATGTACTGAGCTAAAGCTCAAATGAGCAGAAGTATCAAAGTTGCATTGATGTTATCACATAAAATAGAGCAACATTCATTTGAGACTTGGGCTGCCAGAAGCTGTTTCTGATACATCTACATAGGATTTTTTGGGAAAACAATATGTGTATGTTAAAAAAGCCAACAAGGGACTTTGTTGTTTTTATCCCCCCGCCCCCCAAGTCTAACAAATACACCGCCTTTGATTCTTCAATGAAGATGCCTCGTATAAAATATACACTATGAAGGGACTATCTCTACTGTCAGAGTTGTGAAATGCTTCCTGGCACAAATTTCTTCACAACCTCTCAGGTTTGTACAAGTTGTCTCAGAGCGTAAAGATAGCAGCGAGCAAACAAGAGGTGGAGACACACATGGCTCAAGTAATTACCATGTCTGCCTGTGTTTATATATCAAATTTGTTTTGTTTGTATGTGACCATCACTTAATGTGCGTCTCACAAGAGGCAGCCGGCAGAGACGAAATTAGTTAAGGCGGCCTCTGCCGTGGGTCCCGAGCGTAAATAATGAAGACGGCACCTCAGGAGACGGAACGGGCCGATGGAGGCCGCAGGGCAGGGAGGAAGGCGAGAGGAGGTTTCAACAGATGGTGGAGCAGAAGGTGAACATTACAGCTGGTGTCAGTTGCAGCGGTGCCGACCCGTTTGACTCCGAACCAAAGGTACAGCCAAGGACAAAAACACTGACCCGATACAATACAACTACTGAGTAGTACCGGGTGTTTTCAAAGTGGATTTCTTGCTTTGAATTCATAAGCTGAATTGTCAATAAGCAAATCATTAATAATAATAATAAGAGCCAGTAACTTTCATAACCCATAGATGGTTGGTATACTTTTACTTTCATCAATGTTTGTGTTATTTATTTTTTTATTGTTTGTTTTCTTACTTCTTACCATCTCGGTTTATCCCTTGTGTCAGTTCAGTTAGTCTTGTGGTTAGTATTTTGGATTGATTTATTTACATTAATGTTTCTGTTTACTATTTTATTAGGTCGAAGTGTTTTCTTATTCCCCCTTCTGATTTATCTTGGCTTTTACTAATTTTTTTCTCATTAATCTCACCCTTCCTGGTCCCGATCCCGGTTAATAAATTTGGCCTCACCTGCCCATCCATGCTCCGTTCCCCAGCTGCAACCAATTATCTGTCACTTGCTCCTAGTTCTTTATCATTTCCATTTCCCTCTGCAGTATATTGAAGCTCCCCAGTGAAAATTGTTCTCTACTGGCTCCTTTCATTTCGCTCATCTGCCATCCTGTTTCTTGAATCCTACATTGTTTTTGCCCTGCTGCTACCCGCCTGGCTCAATTTTTATAAGTTCTCCATTTTGCTAATAAATTCTTTATGTCCATTTGAGTCTCCAGTTTGTACTTTGGTCCTCATCTAAATCCACTCAATATGACAACAACACTTACGTACTTAAATAGAAATACAAATTAAATTCAGTTGGTTTAAATGGCATCAATTCAGAACAAATATTATCTCAAGGCACCTTATAAACTTGTCCAGCTATTGCCCAGGTTGGTAGAAATATTCAATAAAATCTGTCCAGTGATTTCTACTACAATGAGATACAATTCAATCTAGTTGTTATTATAATACAACAAAAAATTTAGCTAATAATATGCCAGTAGCTACAAAGTTATCTGAGCAAGTTCAGCTGACTCTGCAGCAATCCGTCATTGTGAGCAAGCACATTAACAGGAAGATCCAATTTAACCAGAAGGAAACTAAGCAGAAGCCAAATAATATTTGTTTTAAGGGTCACAGCAGCAAGTAGAGCAAAAGAGAACAGCAAAAACAGAAGTTTTTTTATCTTCTCATTTCCGTGTGTGGATTTATCGCTAAACGATTTCCTCGGTGGTGCATTCAATTTGACTTTGGAAGTCAGTATTCTTGAGCTACTCGCCAGGCATAATTAAAAGACAAAAAATAAAAATTCACAGTAAAAAAAAAACAAGCAAAAGTTTGTCAAGTTTGAAGGATCTCGTGTCTCAAGTCCTGTCTGAACTTACTCAAAACAATGTTTCAACTCATTGTCAACAGTTAGTCACCAAGCAGTTCAAGATTAAACGCATATTTGAGAAGTCAACGCTGCCTCGTCATCAGCACTTGCTGACCAGCCATGAGGCACAACATGCAGTCTGCTAGGCGAAACGACACAGCGATGTCCTCCCTTCCTGCACTTACTGTAAATGTGATGGGACGAAAGACAGACAGCTGAGATTGTTATATACAGATCAACAGACAAAGAGACGCACATACAAACAGAAAAAGACAAGCTGTTACATCTTGTTTTCAATCCCTGTCAGAAGCCTTTTTAAGCCCAACCTTCTCTTTTCATGGTGGATGACTCGTCCAACCCATCTGTCATTCAGTCCTAATCTTCCCTGCAACCTTTTTTTTTTGTCTATCTATATTTGGACAAAATTGGCTGCCAATCTGCACTTGTTTCACGTTTTTTTTTTTCCTGAAGAAGTCTTTTCATGTTTGTTTTTTGTAATGTGCTCATCCTCTATTTTCTTTCTTCCCCCTTCAGATTGTCCACACAGCCTTTCCTCACAATAGTGCACCACCAAAAAGGCTCATTAATCACTCAAGCGGCTGTCAGTCTCTCCATCACTCCACATCGCTGCTGTCCACCCCCCTCCACCTCCTCTTCCCCACACACACCAGAACTGCTATCACAGGGGGTGTTAGGCCAATCAGTGTCTGTGAATAAGTCCCTTTAAATGAAAAATGAGGCTACCCTTCAGGTGACAAAGGCCTGTTTCTCTGCCACAGAGACATTACCAAGGTTTAAGCATGCAACCTGTCACGCTGAGTCACATATAAATGGTTTGTTCCCCCTCGCAATAGGAGAACGTTCTGTGTGTGCGTCTGCTTCATGGCATGAGTCTTCATTTGTCACTTTCTTTTGTTGCTTGTGAGCCATAAGCAGTGGTGGGAAGTAACGAAGTACAAGTACTTCGTTACTGTACTTAAGTACAATTTTCGTGTATCTGTACTTTACTTAAGTAGATTTAATAATGAATACTTTCTACTTTTACTCCACTACATTTAACAGTAAGTATCTGTACTTTCTACTTCACTACATTTCTATATAGCGTTTCGTTACTCGTTACATCCAAGACGCATTTCAGTTTTTTGATTTGTTCGTTAGTTTGAAAGTATCCAATGGCAAGAGCAGAATCAGTCCGCTGAACCAATCCAAAGCGGGAAATAACCATTAGGCCCTCCCTCAAGAAGAGCAGCACAGTACGCAGGACCTGCAGAATCATTAACTCCCAGAATGGAGTCCAAGGATAGTCATCCTCCAGAAGACCTGCCCCACCCATGGCCTTATTTAAAAGATTTCTGTGAAATAACTGGGTCAAAAAACGCTTCCTGGAGATTCCAATGCCGCCTTTGCCTTCCCCGAAAGCATGAAATTCTATCTTTCAAAAATTCACCATCAAATTTGAAAAAACATATTGAGGTAAGTTAAGTTGCTAAACGCTATCGATGTTAAATTAATTTGTGTTAGTGAAGTTTTATGTAATCTTAGCAAGCTTTTTGTTGAACTCGACTGCAGTAAATAAATACGATTACTGTATATTGTTATAAGCTAGCATGAACTTGCAAGTAACAGCATTGCTCATTAAAATGGTACATTACTGATTTATTAAAACTAAATACGATAGGTACACCTAATGACATTATATAAGCCGCTAGGTATTATGGTCGGCAAGTACTTTTACTTTTAATACTTAAGTAGTTTTAAAAGCTTGTACTTTCTTACTTTTACTTAAGTAAAATAATAATGTGGTACTTTGACTTTTACTTGAGTAAATTTTTGTCTGTGTATTTGTACTTTTACTTAAGTACATTGTATGAGTACTTTCTCCACCACTGGCCATAAGTACAAGATTGAAAAAACTAGATGAGTGGGTGAATTGTTTTAAGACTCAAAATATCTGTATATGCTGAAACAGAATGATGTCATGTTCATCAGAGGATTTATATAGGATTCGAATATAGAAATTACAAATGCAAGAGTGAGTGAGTGAGTGAGTGAGTATGAATTCTAAACAAGACAAGACAGAAAATATGGACTTGAAAATAAATGTCAATTGTAATTGAAAATGGGAAAATCCAATTTTATACTTTCCCAGAATTTTCCAAACCAAAAGTTCATTAAAGAAACATAAACTAGAGCAACCTGAGGTAGACTTACTGATATGATAACTTATTTATCTACCCTATTAAATTGAAAATTTTGAGGGATCTTGGAGCAGACGGAAAATAAAAAATTTAAATGGTCGGTATTTAGCCAAATACTGTGAGGGGATAAAGGGGAGAAAACAAATACAGAAAAAAATGTCTAAGATATAAAAATAAATCTAAAATTTAGGCAAGAGTATTCTAGTGCTGTAGTATAAAAAATATACTGTGTCTTAAGAACATAATCCAGATCATGCGAGTTTAATCCAGAAAACTGTACCCTGACATACTCCTATCCCATAACACCTTTGCCCAGATTCCACACACTCAAATAATAGTACCTTATTTACTGAGTTGGAAAAATATGCATGCTGTGACAGAAAAAAAATATCATTTTTTAAAAATATGCTGGATATATTTGGAACACTGAATCCTAAACATAAAAAAAAAAACACTTACAGATGCAGATATACAAATAGAAATATGGCTGAGTCAGAAGGATGAAGTGTACTAATATGGACAGAGGAAGGACTACTTATTGCACATTATATATAAATAAGAGAAATATGTGCCAAATACATGGAGGTGCAGAAATAATCAAAAGACAAGTTTTATATGTGATTTATCAAACCATGTGCATCTCACTCATGCATTTATTTACAATACGGATGAATAGAAGACAGTAAAAAACAAACTTCTTTTAAATTTTGAAGTGACATCTCTAATAAGCATTAATAATTAGAGACAAACGACACCTGAGGCATAAATTCTCGCACAAATAATGTATCTGCCAATGTTCTTTAAAAACGTATTATTTTAATAGCAGAGGTGTCCATCATTAGTATTTAACGGTCACACATTAAAAGCTGGATTCAGTCCAACTTCCATCTGATAGCCATTAGACTAAAGTAGCATGATATTAAGGAAACATGCCATGTTCAATAATGTTGCTGAAACAATCTGACTTAACCAAACAAACACTTAAACAGTGTTGATGTCCAGCTGACATGTGGCAGATACAGCTGTCCGTCAGTACTGATTGATGAGAGCCATCTTTAAATGATGCATCCTCTGTCACCTTCGAAGAGGTCACGCTGTTCAAAAACTCCAATCTGGACAGCACTTGGTTTCATTGTGGATGATGAAATTGACTTAATAGCCACTGATTGGATCTATAAAATCCTTCCCTCCGGTGCACAACGACACACAAAATATTCACAGCACTGACATTTTAAATCAGCTTACATGATTGTGCTATTTAATGCTCCATGAAAACGGTCAGCAATTAATCAAGTGGCAGTTATAGTCACACGGTCCAGTTTATATTAACATATGTTTAAGTCGTCATCCTGAGAAAACCCGGGCTTGGTCACAGCTGTCTAAAAATATTTCCTATTTTAGAGCTAAATGTTTTATTTACTTATTTATTTGTTTCCATTATGCTCCATCGAGTCAAATAAGCAAGCAAAAAAAGGACAATATTTTCTGCTTTGATCTTCCACAAAATGTAGGTTACTGAAATGATACAATTTTGTGCAGCCTATGAATCATTGTAACAAGATTTAAGCCACAGCAAAGATATCCATTAAAGTCCTGCTCTGACAAACTTCATTTTGCGCTGGTATAGACTAATCACATCTTCCACATCTTCATTTTCTATGATGTGTTGCAAGTCCATATTGTATAAACCTGCTACACAATCTGAGACTTGGTAGGGGATTCAAATTTTTATACTCTCACATTCAAATCCATAAATCCAAAAGATTTATTTTAAAGTTACTTCACCTCCATTCTCCTTCATATAGGGATTTACGTGTTTGTCAGCTTTTGTGTGATAATTTCACCAGTTTTCTTGTCATGCAAATCTAAACCTTTTTTGCACTTGCCTTTTTGCTACTGTGCTTACTATTGCTACACATATGTTGACCATTGAACGTGAATTATGAGCTCCTTTTGCCGACAGGAAATGTTTAGTTTATCTAGACTTTAGCTGAGAAGGACAGGTTGAAAGGACTCTTTGTTGAGAAAAGATTCAAAGGAAAAAATGAGGCTAAGATTGTTGCAGAAATTTCACTACATAAAGCAAAAGTGCTGTCAGTTACAATGAAGTGCTGCCCCACACAATCTCACCTTAACTCGAAAACCAAAATCCACAAAGAACATTGTATGCTGTTCATTAAGGAATGTTGTTGGACTGAAAGCTCGCACTTTGATCCATTTTTGATAAAGTTCTTCAATTCTGACCTCCAATTTTAATCAATGAGGCAAAAATACACATTTAGGACAGGTGTCTTATTTAGGATTGCTAGCTGAATTGAACATGTGAAGCACCCTGATGGTAAAGAGGGCAGCCCAAAACTATATAGAGAGCTATTACTTACAGCTGAAAGCCACTCAGGTCTTTCTTATTTACAACCGTCAATGCGGCCAGGCCCCCTGTAAAGATAGCAAAATATCTTCCATTACTTTGCCTCAAACATATTACCTGGCTCTGTAGTAGTAGAAACAGCAAGCTCATCTTATTTGTGAATAAAGATGGGCCAGATTGGGTGAGAAAAAAAAAAACATATTGAGAAAGGGAGGAAGACACCGCAATGAGAAAATGAAAAGGGGCAAGGAGAAAGCAGACAGAGGAACAGAGAGCTCCTCCAGAAATATGAGGTGACAGAAAGCTTTTTACATCCATGATGGGTGGGGGTATGGCAATTTTCAAATGTCTCAGACTTCTCATTTGCTGGCCTGCACAGCCACTTTGTAAGGTGGCAAATGTTAAACTTGTTGTGAGCACATCAAGGTCTCCTTGGGCGTCCACATTCGCCTTGAATGTGAATGTAGCTCGAGGCGAATGCATGGAAAAGAAGCAATTTTAACGTTTTGTGCACAAGCACAGAATAAAGGCAGTGTGGTAAATACCTCTGAGGAAAGAGTCTGTAGGTGTACCAATGAATGAATGAGGATTTTAGACCAAAGCAAAATGAAGAGTTAGTGAACGCTGCACAGTTTGGTAATTTTTTTACTAGCTTTCCTGTTTGTTTCTACTATTGTGTTGTACTGAGTTAGAACTGTGTTTATATCGTTAGTCAACTTATAGACTTCACATTTAATGCTATGTAGTACATCATGTTTTTCTGAAATTCTTAATATTATTTTATAGGTTTTTTTATTTATTTAAAATTAGCATAAAATTATTGTAACAAAGCCATGGGTGTATTTTTCCTTACATGATACCATTAAAGGGAAAGAAAGAAGAAGTTTTCCAACAGTGTAATATTCATTGCCAAGAATCATTATGACACAGAAATAGACAACCAAACACAAACTTTGGTACTTGTTCTCCTAAGTATAGGTATCCTCTATTCAGTTTTTATTTTTTGTGAACTCTATATTTTCTTATGACATTACTGCTAATTGTTACTTTGGTCAACTGTTTTAAAGGTCTTGTAGAAACAAAATGGTCAAAATAAATACGCTGACTAATCTTATTTGTTATTTACAATTAGACATTTTAACATACTAGACACTTGATCATACCCAATTTGATGAATTGGGTATGATCAAGTGTCTAGTATTTATCCTATATGCTATAGATATTTTATTTAGAATTTTCTTATCTACACAATCCGAGACTCACGACAAAACATGAAAATTTAACAATTTTGTGTTTTCATGGTAAATTATCTTGTCTCAAATGATCTTTGAATTATTTCTTTAAAAGTAAATGCGTCTGTCTTGATCTGAGCACACAGATCACTGAGCACACAGGTTTAAAAATGTTTCATGTTCAGTTGCAGATAGTTGTGGTGAACGGATGTCATCGATTTATCACAGCAGAGCTGGGAGCGGGACATATTTCAGGTTGGAAAGCTGCCAGATTTGTCCTGTCTGCACTTCCTTCACCCTCTCCTTCACTTTTCTCTATGTCGCTTCTTGTCCCCCTCTCTTGTACTCCAGTCCATATGTCTTGGTATTTTTGTCTCTCTCACACCTGAACATCTCTGTCTGTTTTTCTGTCTTTGTGGGATCCCAGTGTGAATAAGAGCTAATAAATCCCAGCTGTTGACTGCAGGTTGTGAAGGCTCCCCTGTTAATCAAACTCAGAGGTGCAGAGGTATTACATCATGCCGGGGTAAAGGCTCCAGAGCTGCTCCTGTTAACCAGCATTATCAACCCTGCACCGCAGCCACAACACGTTTTACATTCAGTGACATTCCTCTGACCAACAGGACGCGATCACAGGTTTATAATGATGTGCTGATTGTGTTGGTTTATAGTTTTTTGTGCAGTCATGCCACTACATACCTATGGTCAAATAAAAACTAGCATTTGAAATATTCGAATCAAATTGCTGCATGAATGGCTTGAGTTAGTCCACTTTGACGTATACCTATATCGGCTTCGATAGTCCAACTGGCCTGAAGGATTTTATCTAGCAGGTGCTTTTGTTCAGTAAATAGGGCCATTACCTTATCAGTACCCTGGTAATGGCCTCAACGCATCTCACAGTTGCACAATTGTTCCTTAGACTTCGACTTCGACTGACTTTGTTGTCATTTTCAACAGTATAAAATATGAATATAAATCTAAATATAAAATATAAAGTCCAGTTAAGAGTTCAGCAGTCTGATGGCAAGTAGGAAAAAGCTGTTTCGGAACCTGGTGGACCTGCACCGGATGCTGCAGAAACTCTTTCCAGAGGGCAGCAGGGAGAACAGTCCATGGTGGGGGTGTGAGGGGTCACTGATGATGTTTCGGCCTCAGGACACGCATCCTGCATCGATGGTTGACCTGACACTTCGCCCTTTTGCCTGAGCTGGGTGTGGAAGGTTGTTGCCGAAGCAGTTTCTCCTTGTGTGCCTTCTTCTCACTCACATGAGAGTTACCCAACTCTTTTGCAAGCTCAACCAGGAAGTCCACCCGTCTCTCCTGCACCCCAATGCATGCCTGATAAAGCACATGTGCATTCAGTGCTGCCATATCAATCATGTTTGCCAGGTTTGCTGACCAGCTGTCACATAGTGATGGAACCTTGGTCACCCCCCGCAAGATTATGACTGAAATAAATGCCATTAGTTCTTGTGAACTAAATAGGTGAAGCAGTCACCTATTTATCCTCCACAGCACAAAAGGCTGCATGCAAATTTGCATGTGCAAAGTCTCCCAGATTTCTTTTGCTTACACTTTATGCATTATTTTTTTGAGGTGGATCAACACAATTAATTTGGTTAGTTTATTTCTAAACTGTCATGTTATACCCTCTTAGCTTTATTTCAAAGAGAAACATTACTAATTTCTTTTAGAAAAACCTTTGCATATTTTTTGAAACAGATTCTGTTTTGCAAACTCTATGTACATTTGGCAAAATGACCTGGATAATGCAGCACAACATCATGGATCAGCTGCAAAAGGTCACATCTCTCCAAAAACACTTCATGTATGCTTCAAAACTAAACTGAAGAGCACTACCTACAGGAGACCTGATCTCCTGCAGGTATCATAGATACCCACCCCCAACATGGACTATTCACATTCCTACCTTCTGGCCTGACGGTCAACGACCACATTTACAATTGAAGAAGGGATGCTAATTTGAGCCATCAGAGTCGTCAGGGTGGACTCCGGCCTATTGGCCCTGCTGAGCCGATATGGGAAGGACTCGAAAACCGAGCCATCCCAGTGTTAACCCAAAAATATGTTTCAAATAAAAAATTTCAAACTTGCAAATTCATTTTGAAGATTACTGTTGTAAAAATGTTACAAAACACAGATTTCACATTAAATAAATAAATTATAGGTTCATAAAAATTAAAGGACTGAATTTACTCAGGAACATCAGGTTAGTAAGATAACTGGAATTTTTTGAAATGCCTTATTTAAAGCTTGCAGAAAAAGCTCTTATTTTGAAACAGGAAATGGAAGTGGGATGTTTACTTTGAGCTAGCAGTAAATTACTTAATTATTTTTGATTTGATCAAGGGTCACACATTCTCATTTCTCATTAGAGTCACCTGGTAAAACTGATATTCATTACAGTTTGATAAATGGAAATTAGGTGCGATATAAAATCCAAAGAAATTGTATACACAAATTATATGCGATACTTTAGCATTTTATGATTATGTACATAAGCCACACGTCTACGTAACTACCAAGAAATGAACGCAATAAATCAGTATAATTTATTGTGTCCTACTATTCATGTGTCTTCATACTATTTTTCTTACTAAAAATAGTATGAAGTGGTATCAGCTGGTTACAAAATCAAGACCCAGAACCCCACATGGCAGTGCTGTACAGGTTATAAACAGATCTTTGTGTATTTTACATGTCTAATTATCAACAATTCATTTTAGGTAACAGTGTCCTTTAGAGTAAATAAACTAAAAGTGATCAAATTTTATGAATGAACAAACTCATAGTTAACATTTTGGCAGCAGTATAAACAGTCTGACTAATAATGAGTGAAAAATAAAATGATACAGAGCAAAATAAACACACTTAAACTCAAAACCAAACTACTGTTACAACATACAGTCAGCTCATCTAATATAATATTCGAAGGTTCATTTGTATTGTGTCCGACAATAATCATATCATATCCACTACCAGCCCATGGAAGCAGGTAAAACATTCATCACCCTTTAAAATACAGACTTCATTTCTTCACTACCTTCCACCTACCCTGTCATGCTGTGCAGCCACACTGAGGGACCAGACTAATTAAAAGAGGTATGAGAGCTGCTCGTCGTTCAGGAAGCTCGTATATCCTTGCCCTTTATTTGCCCAAGGAGAAGCTAAGAGGCAGCCAGAGAAAAAGAACACAGATGAAGCGACGGGAGAGTTCAGGAGGTCAGAAATTGTGGGGGATGAGGAGCAGTAAAAGAAAATCAGTCAGATATAAAGAAAGGAGTACCCATATATGGCACAAATTGTGTGCGCACAGATAAATTTGTATGTCTGACATGCCCAGTGGCTCCGCTTTTAAAGATCTAAAGTCATTAAATCAACTTTCATCTTGCCAGTATACTGACATCTAAACCGGGCTAAATCCTGGGAACCATCCAGATCTGCGACCTCTGTCAAAAAATCACAATCTGCTGCTTTGATAGACGGCTAAAGCAGTATTCAATTTATAACAAGCACAGTATCTGTGTCTGCCGGACAGATACATCAATCTGAAGCACGCACACACAACATGAACCCCACAACAATCTAAGGAAAGGCTTGCCAACTTTTGAAAGGCGTGTTCGCATAATATTCACAGAGGTGGATATCTGATCCAGCACAACAAATATTTATGTAAAAGCCTCTTAGCCACAAAAGACTAAGAAAGACTTGACCTCATACATCAGCTACAGACTGACTGAAAACCTTTAGGCGCAGCATCAATCAGTTAGCTGTAGTGCAAAAAAGTAGCATTCAACTTAAACTAGCTGTTTAAGTGGAATCCCCTTTACTAAAATTAGGGAAATTCAGCTTCACATGAACAAAATCCTTTACATATCATATGATATCATTATTTTTTAAAAAATGAGATGCATGAGAACTTTGTGAAAAGCTAAACTGATCCTTTGTCCTTCTGCAAAAACTAAAATGCTGATTGGTGCAGCGAGGCATAAAAGTGCATTAAAATGTGATGTCCAGAGTCAGTTCTCAAAGGCCAACATCCTGCATGTTCTAAGTTCGTTCCTCGGTTCACACACAATCAAATTTGTTGGCAAACCCTCTGCAGAGCTTTGACATGGTGAGGAGATAGTTGGGCCATATGGCCCTGATGAATCAGCTGTGGTAGAGCAACAACACATCTGAAACTGGCAGGCAATTTCAGAAATACAATTTCTGTTTCTACAGTTAAACGTCATTTCAGTAAAATGTCAGAAGCAGTGCGACGGTGAGCACTTACTGCTGTCAGTTGAAAATACGTCTAATCAAGCTCTAAATGGTCCATAAAAGTCTGTGACGACGTCTCGGCTTCAATTGGTATATAATTGCTTTCAAGTAAAACACTTTTTATGTCTGAAACAGTTACTTTAGATCAGGAGGTGTCCAAAGTGTGGCCCCCGGGGGACAATTGTGGCCCCTCAATTGATCTTGTGCGATTCCCGACTGCAAATTAAGAATGGTGCATATTTGGCTTGTCAGTACAAGCAGTTGAGGCTGAGGGAGATTTTTTTTTTCCATTAAGGCAACATTTTTCTGACAAACTAAAATCTTACTTTATTTGTAATTGCATAGTAAATAGGACCATAAAAATATCCAAAACAAAATGTAGAAAACCATTTGGATACCTGTCCTTTAAAACTCTAAAAATAAAACTGCTCTTAAAAATACAAAAAATACATTTTTCAAATATTTTTTTTACCACACTATCACAACTGGGGAAAAAAAAATCCAAATTATTGCCCATTTGATGATTTTCACTGGATCACGCAAATATCTCACATTAAAATATCTAAGCCAGGCCACATTTAGAACATGTTTATGCCAAGATGGTTTGTTACGTCTAAATTTAGATAAAATATCTACATCTAAACTGGGGTTACGCATCAACTCAACATTGATAAGCCAGGAGAACTGAGTTTAATTGGGACGGAAATGCTAATCAGGCTGAATTCATTTTCATGCTGCACTTTTTAAAGGGGACAAAACCGTTTGACAAATTAATACACTTATATCAGCTCCTCACTTGGGGCGCAATCACAACAAGCTACTCGGTAAGAGCAGAGGCAGAAGCAGCGGCTACACAGCATGCTGCTCTTCACACATTCAATGGAAGCCGCACTGCTGAGAAAAACAACAGAGAGCAAGAGACTACATACAGCTATGGTCATATAGATGCTTACGGAGGTCTTGCAAGAACTAAAAAGTTCAGATCATATATTTATAATTTCAATCATATGTCGACCCTTTCTGTGTTCCCGCTTCCTCTCTTTGGTTCACGACAGTCTGTTTGATTTCCTGTGGTAATTGAACTGAAAAAAGAGATCCTTTCAAATTAAACAGAGAGTCATTTTGTTCCCTTGTTTGGTCTGAAGTAGAGTTCAGATGGGCAATTACAGCTCCCAAACAAAGTCGACTGTCTAAGGGAACTAACTTTGACCAGTTTAAAGTGAGCCAGACAGCAACGGTGTGAAATCAGCCCAGATGAGCTTTCGACATATAAATAAGGTTTATTACTCAACAGAACCAAAATAATCCTTTAACTCAGTCAGAAGTAGAAATATATTCGTCTTAATACTAGAACAATTGGGTCAAGAAAAGTAATTTTACTCAAGGTCATCATATCCTGAGAATCTCATACAGGTCATGGCTCATGGTAACGGCGATGGAGCATTTAGCTTTGTCCAGGTCTTGATGATTCAGTTAAATATCAACACAATGCCAAGGAGGAGAGACACAGTCAATGACTCTATAGGGGAAACAAAACATAATTTATTGTCACTCTGTAATCTGAGAAGGATTATACCAACGTTCCACAATGAGAAGGGACAAATTGACAAAGGATATGCTGAACTCTTGTTTGTTGCTAAATGTACTACGATGTAGATTTAGGGGAATGGCACAAAAAGCAAAATGAGATGTTATGCTGGATGAGACGAGATCATTTGAAAACCTGAGGGGGGTGGAAAAAAATCATACTCAAACTGAGGCCATAGGGAATAACTGGTTAGAGAATGAAATGGCATTAAAGCAAAAACAGTGCAATTTCTTCTGTGCAGGCAGAAGAAAAAAAATCAAAGTACTGGAATGAAAGAATAAATCAAATACTGAAAACACTAATAAAAGACATGCCAAGAGGCGAGGAAGGAGAGTAAGCATGCTAATTGTGGCAGTGGCTTCAACGTGCGCCCCGCTCATTAAATAATCACATGTTGAGGGGCTAATGAGTCATGAAAGTGTGCAGATGTTTCCAGACTCCTTTTTAAGAGAGGCAAAGCAGCAAGAGTGCTGGTAAAGTGTAAATAAGGAGGGTGAGGAAGGTGTGAGACGGTGCTCCGATGTGCAGCAAGGGAAGATGCAGAGGAGACAAACAGCTGCGGGGAGGCCTCAGAGCAAGAAGATGAGAGGAGAGACCAAGGAAGGAGAAAAGTGATGGAGCGGGAGAAAGGCGGGCAGAGAGGGGTTTCATGGCAACACATTGCTATTTCCAGCTTTATTGCAAAGGGAAATGGTGATGCCTCAGTGCAAGCACAATTCCTGGGTCTGAGGTGGAGGCAGAGCACGAGCCCTGAGCCGGATCGATCCTCAAGCGCACTCATTTGAGAAAATGCGAACTGATGAGACCTGCCTTCACTTATTTATCTGACGCTTGCCCTTGCCCTGTTCTTTTCGGTCCGAGGATAAAGGAGTGCCTGCTGTGGCTTCCAGCAGCTTGCGCTGTCGCAGAGTGACAACTAATGGTAGATGGTGATGCACTGAGCATGCAGTGGGCTGGCTAGGCTTGTACATAAATCAAATTGAGACAATAAACAAAAAAAGATATCTCCCGGGGAAGGGGCAGGAGGGTTTCTTTCGAGCTGCGCTTGATTGTTAGTTTTGGGCTGTTTTGCATTGTCTTTACGGGCCTGTCTGCTGCCACCGGCATCAATTTTTAACCAGCTGTTGCCTTTACTCTGCGCTGCAAAGTTTACATGCTGTCATCGTTGTAATTCAGCTGAGATACCCAGAGGCTTTCTCTTCTATTGACATTGCCTTATGGCCTGGATATCTTCTCTTTAGATATACAGCCCGGCATTTTTCATTTTCCAGCACTTTTTAACCCTTCCTAATTATCACCATGGTTAGTAAATTGGTCATAAAACTGATTGTTTTCTGTGAGGCTAGTAGGGTGGACTGAGGTCTCAGAAGGAAAATGTGATTGCTCCTGTTTTATTGTAAGTTTGTGTCCCTTCTAAATCTATAAGGTGTCGCACCCTTCTTACGGCCAGTTACTGGCAGGGTGGTGGCTAAGTGTCAATTTCCTGGGTGTGCGACCAGCTGTGTGTTGGGCCCACATGCTCCATTGTTTGGTGACTGTGATAGGTTTGGAGGAAAACTGTTTTAAATCGATCATTTTACCGATGTAGTACGTGCTGATGTGGTGTTTTTATACAGGGCCACACTGTTACTGACGTTCCGGTAGTAGCATTGCCTGGGTTCAACATATTTGGGCTAAATGAGTAAAATAATTTTGCCACCTTAAATAGCCCCCAAAACCGTTTAATGCATATATGGTATTTAAGGACTAGGACTGAACATCGATGCAATGTAATTTTTTTATTGATTTTGTAAAACAACCGATTTCTTAAGGTCTTTACCTTTTCTTTTTTACTTGCCATCTTTCTACACAACCCAAATCCTGGACTCTGATTTTGGCCACCACAGTCGTGTAAACTCCACAGACTGCTTGATAATTGATTTCAGCAGACAGTTGAGACGTTGAAATAAAGTAATTAGCAGCAACATGCTGAATCAATCTTCGGCACAGCGATCATTTCTCTGGCTCTGCCAGTCTCTCTGGCGGATTATGGTATATGGTATACATTCAGTATGGTATACTGAATGTATACCATAATGGATAGTATACTGCATGTATACTGTTTACATATGTAGACGTGCATGTCGGTACACCAGCAGCTATGGGCACATGTTGGTGTGACGCCATGTGCGCTCACTTCCTGATCTGGTGAGAAGTCATTCGAGTGTGAGCCAGATGCAGCAGAGCATCAACACCCCTGCTTTCCCTCATCTCTTGAGACAGGAACAAAGAAAGCAGACTACATGAGGCAGGTCTTTGATCATCTTAGCTCTAACATGTTCCTACCAGTAATTGACAGTCCCTCACATCCTGGATGCTTCATCTTCCACCTGCAACTAATAAAGGCTCTGATGGACCTCAGATGATTCAGAGAGCCTTAACAAGGCGTGTGCACAACCGGCAGTAAAGTCCTGTAAAAATATCTGTGCCAAACAAAAGTGCAATAATGAGGAATTCAGTAATATCTGGTAATAATGTTATAATCCTGGCCGCTGCGTATGCAGTTAAGCTTTCATGTAATAACTTACCATTATTCAGAGTTTCCTCCAGTGTATTATAAGCTGGTGGTTGTCTGAGTGTCGAGGCCTAACAGGTTTTACTTTCACAAGTGGAGAATTATGGCTTTTGCATTGATGGTCCACCGATGATAAATTTTTAGACAAACTGATGGAAGAGAGAGAGGATGCAATTGGCAGAAGGCAAATACATCAGCACACCACATAGACAGCCCCGCTCATAAAAGATAATCAGTAAGACAACGTTAATCAAATAAATATTTTGCCATTGCTTTTACCATTTATTCCACGGTGTAAAGATCCACCTAAAACGCTGGATTTAACTGCGAAGGAAACAGCAGTAGCAGTGGGTACATTAGTAGTAGCAGGGGAAGCAGAAGCAGTAGTACAATAACGATATTGCTTTGGGTTTATTTTAATTGCAATGGACACAGAGATAAAAAAAAGGAGAAATGAAAGGGAGAAAAGTGGGGGAAATGTTTACAGGGATAGAAGGAAATACTTACTAACTTACTAACCCACTACCAGTAACAGTGATAGCAAAGACATGTTAAGCTAAACTCATAGTTGACACATTAAACTGGATGCGAAGGAATACGTACCAATCATGGCATCCTACCTGTCGCAACACCGAGTTGTGCTTCTCTGGATTTTTGTACCTTAGCGTGGATCATGTGAAGCACCTTTCAGTCAAAATGGATGATTTGGACGGTGTTCTCATTTTGGGGAGAATATTGTACTGATGTAAATTACTGTAAATATCTTTAAAACCATCTGGAGTAGTGTAGCTGTGTCCTAAATAACACAGCTACACTTTTATGTAACCATTGAAAGGTTTTAGGCAAAGTCAGAGACTATTTTTGCAACATTAAACACGTAATTTTTTTTAAAAATCTGTTAAGAAAATGCAACCCAACTCTTGCTCAAGTCTAATTAGAGACATGCAGAAAGTGCTTAATCACATCTGTACCCATCTTCAGGAAAAAAATAATGAGCCCCAGTCTGACCTTACAGCAACAAAGTGACCACTGATATTTTACTGAAGGAGAAACGGCCTGTTTAACAGCTGACAACAGTGTTAGCGGCTGAAAGAGAGTACGTAGCCAGAACATTTCACTCGTCTTATTGATCAGTCCAAAGTGTCAGTGTTTTCCCAGGAACTATGTTCAATCCTGGAACAGAGCAAAGCAGAAACTGAGCAGCTCAAAAATGAAACTGCAAAGCAACTAATTGTAACATAACTGAATGAAACTACTATTATTTCCTTTGGTTGTTTCTTTATCAAATCAGCTTAATGAAATGAAACTGCTGTTACACTTTTTTCTTCAAACTAAAAATGCTTATGTTAGGGTGGAGAGGTTTCCTTTTAAAAAGACAAGACACTGAACCCAACAATGGCCCCCAAAGGAAGCCATTTAGATCAGCACTTCTGCTAATTAAATGTATTGTAATAATATAAAAGTCTAAAAGTACTTATTGTTGTACGACGCTATTATTGCTTGAAAGCAGAGCTATTAGTGCGTCATATCAAACCCTCGGTTTCATGAGCAATGGCTTAGTGTTCAGGACCAACCAGTTCACGGCAGTATGAATTTTCCTGTGACATATTCAGTCACACTGCAAGTAAATCCTGGTAGCTAAGCAAAGGTTCTGGCAGGGAAGCACCCGTTGACATTTATATATATCTTTATTTATAGAAAATTATTCAGTCCATTTTCTAATTTCAAACCTCATGTTAGTGTCTTTCCCATGCGGTGCGCTAAAGAAGAGATTAGACAGACTTTTGCAACTGATGTTAAACAAAGAGCTTCATTTGGGCATCAGTGCCAGTGTGACCTCTGACCACCTGCGCAAAAGTAGAAACACGCAGTTTACAAATCACCAGAGAGGCACATCAGCAGAGAGAAGAGCAGGTCAGGGGGCACAGAGAGTGTTGTTAAAGCATTCAATGAAAACGAATAATAATAAAAGAGAAAGGAATGCAAAGCCAAGCAGACTAAAAACTGGAAGAAATCGTTAATGTAAGAAATTATTTAGGAGTTGAGATAGTGGGCAAAGTTAACTTTCTTCCTCCTTATCAGGCCAACTTTGTTTAGACCATCTGTTACATGGAAACCCACATGTACACAACGACCACAGATGGAGAGCCTATTTCTGTGGATGACACCCTACTTATTGGGTTGTTTAAAGTGGAGATTTATCTCCCTGCTCCTCTGTATTCCCTCACTGAACTATTTGCTGAAGCACAAAGGTGCTTTTAATCGGAATGAAGAACATTTAAACCAGTGCATCAAAAGGCTTTTAAACCTGCAGATTGAAATGAACTAAAGGTTTATTGAACTAATATTTTCTGTCTCAGACTCAGGATACAAACTGACTTTTATGTAGTTTATATTCAAAGTGTGTGCATAAGTATGTAAGTCTATCAAAGGTACTGCTTCAAATACTTTCTTTGCTTGCTGCGTCCTGGCTCTCATCTCGTTGGGATACATTAATCTAACTCAGGGTCGTTAGCGATTCTGAATATGCAAAACAAATGTATTTGATTTTACATGATTCTAATGTGCTGTGTCTCCTCAACTTTTATAATGCGTTTTTTTTCTGCTTGTCCTTCATCTATAGTCTAAAAATGGGACATTTCTTTTCCACTCTTTTGAAAGCTCACTTCAGCACTAAAAAGTATTTATGCCCTTTTTTTAAACATACATTTTGATCAAAGCCACTCCATTGTAGCTCTGACTCCTTGCTTGTTTAGGTTCACTGTCCCATTAATAAGTGAACCTTTGCAGGTTTCTCAGGTCCTTTACAGCGTCTGATTCTCTTCCAGTATTACTTTCTGTTTAGCACGGTCATCTTTTCATTAATGCTGGCCACTTCAGATTTCAAGAAGGAGATGGTGTGTTCCTGGTAAAGTACAGTGTTAGTTTTCTAACCCACTTATATTTCTTTAGCATTTTAGGCAAAATGTGCTATGTAGCAGAAAGCTCATTTTTAATCTAAACCAAGCCCCATGTCATGTATTAGTTAGCTTAAAGTTATTTTCTCTCTATTTCCAGACATTTTGATTCTCAAAACTTGTAATATTGGTTTGTGACCTAATCCTGCTTTAAACTTCTCTAAAATGTTGTTCTGGTCTGCATGATAAATGAGAATGTTCTCTTGAGCACACATACAAAATTTAAATGACTCACTTGCAGACTCTATTTACCAATTGGATAAATTTTGAAAATAACGGGGTTGCACTAGATTTAAGCACATAAGAAACAAAAGGGGGACGAGAATGTAGCTGCGTTCAACACTTTTCAAGTTTTATTGTTAATGAAATTAAAACCATGCCTTGTTTTTAATCCACTTCAAAAAATATAGAATTATGTGTGTTGGTCTGTCACCGGTAATCCAAAGAAAATTATGACAGTACGACAAAAATGGAAAAGTTAATCAAGTAGAAATCCTTCAGAGCATAATGAGAGAAATAATATTTTATCTCACATGTTGAATCAAATGTATGAACAAGTTTTAAGGGTAGAAACAAAGGTATCAATTAACTAATTTTCGCTGTATATCGTCATTTTGTGAAGTGAGAACTAATTACCTTCCAGCCACATCATATGCTTAAGAGCTCTTCTGTATCTAAATATAGCAATTGGTGTTATAAAAAGCATTGAACACTGTAAAGAAATTTTAATGAGCATTAAACTATCCTGAAATGTGTCTGTTTCTTATTTATGCTTCTGCAAACATTCATTGTCTATCTTGACTTTGAACTGTTTCTTCACCTTCCGGGCTCCTGCCTTGTTCTTCACTCTCTGTGTGATCACCGGTGAGTGTCTTGGCACAAGCAGGGCCCATTGAAGGTCCAAACCCCCAGGAGCTGTAAACACAGTCCACACACACACCTCCACACACAGCTGCGTATCCCTGACTACAGAGGACACTGCATGGACTTTCTCTTTTTCCTAGAGACTTAGAAGTCAATAATTATAGGGCCAACCCAAACCCCACACTTTTAAAACAAGTCTCCACCACAGAATTTATTGATGCTCTTTATGGCAACTTACACTTTGTTTGCAAAAGTAAAAAAAAAAAAATGTCTGCCTAATGTCTGCAAGGAGACGGAAACACAGTAGCTCTGCCTGGAACACAATAAACACAATCACATATGCCTCTGCGAATGTGCATAGCTTCACACCATCTAGAGTGCTACCATATGAATTTACATGAATAAATAACTCTCCTGGTATAAATCAAAACCAGTTATCCTTCAGCTAAAAATGCCAGCTCTACTGTTTTGGCACTGCGGTGGTGCATGCTCGGTTTCCCCATATGGTGGAAACAGGCATCAGTTCTCAACAAAGCACTGAAGTTTGAAGGCACCTGAATGGAACCAGTTCAAAAATTAGAGTTCTTGGCCAATAAGGGACAAGAAGGTCTCAGATCTGACTAAGTTTGTTTCATCATCTTGATATTTGACTGCTGTGAATTTAGAACTGGGTAACGCACTTAAGGACATTATTACTGACAGAACATGCCCAAGACTTGGAGGAAAAGTAAAACAAGCATCTTTGTAAGGAACTCGACACAACAAATTTACAAACATAGCAATGTGCATGTATATGATGCACAAAAATGTAAAATAAAGACTATATTAAGTACAGAGAAATCCTTCAAGTTGATCTGGCCATTCGTTTACAGGATTACGGAAACCTCTTGCTGGGTTTTGGTTCTTTTCATGTCTGAATTTGTGCGGTCTGCTGCCTCAGAGGCCAGACTTCCCATGGTGGTGCCATCACAGAGGCTGATAAGCCATTCAGAGAAATTATTCAGATTGCATTCAGCTTTCTCATGCAACATCATGGAGAAGAGGACTCTGTTATTTGTTACATCAACAAACCACAGCCGTATCTAAAATTTGATCTCAAGTCGAGTTCACATTTAGAGTTTAATGCATAAAAAACTGATGTTTAAAGTTATGACAAACTATGGATCAAAAAAATATATATACAGTAATCTCAACGTGGTCCCGAATCTCACCTATTCCAACCCATGGAAACAGGCGTTGCATAAATTTTTCTCCGCCGTTCCAAATCCTGAATTCCCATGGAACTCCAGTATGTGTTGTGAGGCCTCCCCATCTTTTGACCTCTGACATAACTGTTCGTTTGGAGCGTGTGTGTGAATCATCCTGTGCTTTCCTGATGAATGCAATCGGGTTGATCAAAGGAACCACAGCAAACAGTCCTCCCCAATTTTTTGGCAAGAACATGTACGCCTCATTCCCGCAAAGAAAGTACCAATCTGTTAACATCCTTGAGCCATAATCTCCTGGCACTATGGCGCTGCACAGTGTTGTCTCCTGTCTCCTCTTTATCTTATGCATGATGTTGAAACTCCTCTCCTGAAGCAAGTTGTCACAGTCTGGGTTTTCCTTCCAGCCTTTGCACAGAGATTCTCGAACATCACCATGGGATGATCATTTGGTGAAATGTGAAAGGTAAGAACATTTTGAGGTTACCTGAAGAAAAGACGTTCCTATATATGAGAGTTCAAGTCTGTGTTCATGTACACCAAAACCACAATACGAACAAAATCCATATTCTTTTTGTACCACATCACTTACTTCAGGAGCAAATTTAATTTCAGTTTCTGCAAGTTTATTTGCTCCTTGGCACTTCGCAGTCATTACTTCCTGTGCTACCAGCATCTCCCCTCTTCACTCTTTCCCCTCTCCGAGACCCTGCAGGTGCCAGCTCTCAGTTCCAACTCGGCACTTAATGACAAAATTGGAGCAATTAATTACCCTGATTGGTGATGTTAACCTCCACCTCTTCCACCTGGACTCTTAGCAGTGCAAACAAGGTGCCTGATTCATACTGTAGCCTTGCACCCTTGTGTACCATTTATTCACGCTGCAGCGGCGCTATTCATCCGCTCTGAATGAGCAATACGCTGTACGGTGGCAACAGCAGGAGAACACGGCTTTTGCATATCGACACTCAGGCAGAAAGGTAAACCAAAGAAATATTGTCACGTTATTGCACAAAACCGGCACAACCTTGAATTTGGCATGCTGCGTCACTGGTGCATTCCTCTGACCTCTCTTCAGGCTCATTTGCCGCCATCCCTCTTGCACCTGCAGCAGTTTGTCAGCCGGCTTTGGATAATTACACACCTCGCCATGACCACACACAGCCACGGGCTCCCTCGCCCGTCCTCCCGCATTTCCAGCAGTAATGGGACTCTGCAGGCATGATGCACGATTCTGATTCTTGTATCAGATTGTAGGTCCCACTGCTGCAACTGAGTCAAATTGCAAACACAGTTGGTAATTATCTCCCGGAAAAAAATCAAACCAAGTTTGATCTTTGCAAGCAATAATGTGATACATCAGCTGAATGCTGATGTGATATTTATGAATAGGCCTATGCCTGTTCTCAGTGCTATTACCTTCTTTAGTCTCATACCTGGTAACCTGCTGTGATCCATCAAGCTTGATAAATGCTGTCCTGTCAGAGCAGCCAACTGTTCCACTAAGGGCTTCATTTCCTCCCTCCGTTTCCTGTCTTCATCCGGGGAAAAAACGGGGATGTATTTGATTCCAAACGTTGCTTCACATATGCACTTCAATTGATTTCTGAGAGAAATGCGCTGATTTTAGTTTCAAGACCAATGTACAAGCTACTTTCTATTAAACTCAAATGTCAGAAGAAGAAGAAGAAGAATATGTTTTTCTCTAGTTTCTGCGTCATGCCTTAAAAATAGGCTTTCAGGCTTCCGTACCATGCTTGCAAGCTGCAATAAAAAGTATAGGCTCCCGTCAAAAATATAAGACTATAAAGGGAAATGCATATTGGGAGCACTGCTGTGCATCTTGTTAATACGGTATATGGCCATTGCCTGGTACCTTAACCATAGGAAGTGAGTCTAGACAGAACAGATTACCTTACTTCAGCTTCAATGCTTCAGAGCGGGAAAGTTTTGGAAAAATACTGCTGGTGGAGATGTTTAGCAGGAAATAACCCTTTTTGAGAAGCATCACTGACTAATATTTCTACTGTTGCCATGTAAAAAGGCACAGGGGAAAATAAATTTAAAGGGATATAATTTTATTTTTTTTATCAAGACAATGCAACCTACAGGTTTGGAATTGATTTTTCTTTTTACATTTTATGGGTGTGCAGTTTCATTATTTGATTGCAGAACAAAAGATGAGAATATGTTGATGATCTGCCATAGAAGTTTGTTTACTCCTTTAGCATCCTTAGTTAGCTTTTATGTAGCAAAGGCATACTATTAAATAAATATTGTTTAAAACAGATTTTTGGGTTGAACTGTCCCAGTATTATGGATCTTTACCTTACAATTGTGCTTCATGTTAACTAAAGTACATACATGATTAAAAATCTGTTTTCAAATTTATGAGCATTTTTAGTTCAGTCACAACCATGCATTTTTGTTTTTATTTTAAGTGTTAAATTAGCTGTTTAACTATGTCACTGTGAGGAGCTAACAGAGTAGAAAATGACAAATATGCAGAAAAATATGTAAAAAAAAAAAAAAAAAAAAAAAGAGACAAAACTGAACATGATAATCTGAAGGTCAAATTAAAACATAGGTGTCTTTTGCCAATGGCGAGGGCACAAAGCTATGAGCTCCGATAACAGGAACACGAGTTTTCTGGCAAAATGCTAGCAGCTAATAGCTATGCCCCAAAACAAAGACAGCTGGGCCAAGACCTGCCAAAGCTGCCAGCCAAGGGTAAATAAACAGTGTGGCTGGAGCCGAATATTTCTTTTCAAAAACTAACAGAATGAAGGTGTAAGAGTAAATGTGCTAAAAAATGTATACATACATTTAGCACAAATGCGCTCACATTACCCAGATTTTATGAATCAAGAGGAAATGAAAGCCAAGCGATATCTTACGTTATTAGATAAACTTCCTAAAAGTTCCTAACACAAAGTGCACAAGGAATGTATACAACTTAAAAGCCTTTTTTTATTGTCTGTATTAATCTTTTCATAATCAGTGCCTTGAAAAAAAGATGCAAACTGTTTGAACTTTTCATATTGTTTGAACTGGAGGAGCTGCAGAATTCGACAACACTATTCTCTGTGTGTAAAACATGGTGGTAGCAGTATCATGCTTAGGGGATTTGTACAAGCTAGTTCGAGTTGACAAAAAGATGGACTGAGCTAAAGATATGACAAACCTGGAAGAAAACATATCAGAGGCATCAAGCAGTTCATCCTACAGCAGGACAAATGGATCTAAACATATAGCTAGAGTTGCTAAGGAATAGTTTAGGTCAGAGAATATTCAAGTTCTAGAATGGTCCAGTTAAAGGCCAAACCTCACACCAACAATACGTTTTTAAATAAGAAAAGTTGGCATACCTTAAATAAGTTACAGCTGCAACTGCAGGGAAAGGTGGTTTTGACTCAAGAGAGGCTGAATGTAAATTCCCATCACACTTAAAGGATTGTTGGTTGTAAAGGTTTTCCAAAATCATCTACAGTTTCTCTTCCACTTCACAATTGTGGACTACTTTGTGACGGTCTGTCACTTAAAATAAAGATAAAATACAATGAAGTTTGTGGTTGGGCAACATTTGGCAGTGCAGTTTGGGAATAGAAACTCTGTAAAATTGATAAAAGAATTGTCTGGATACAGACTTGATGTTTTCTACCTAAAAATGTGTTACATTTGATCCATTTTGACAGCTACAAGAATCCCTGAAACATCCTGAAGGAATCCAGAAGACAGACTGTGCTGTGCTGTCGGGAGCAGACAAAAGACTGCAATCTCAAATCTAAGAAAGGCAACAGATTTGGATGTTTCTCTCATTCTGCTAGACCTTTTCACTGTATTGAATCTCATTTACGGAAGCTTTGACTAGATACAAAACAGAAAAAATTACAATTTGGGGTTAAGACATGTCCAATTAGGCAACCAAAATGAGCAAAACAGCAAGAGGAGAAACATTACATCAGGAGTCAAAAGTTTAGGAAAGCTCAAAGTCACTTTATGACTTTCATTAATGCATTTTATGTTCCACTTCTTTGTCTCTTTGCTTATGTAACATTTGACTTATCCCCATCATTAACACCTTCCTCTTATTTACATATATATATATATATATATGCAAAATAATTAGAAAATTAAACTAATCAATTTTGTTCGTGCAGCTCTTCACAACCACTGAAGAAGTGAGAAAGAGAAGTAAGGGTGAGCTTTGAAAAGAAAATAATTAGGAGGATGGATGGATGGATGGATGGATGGTAAATAAAGTATGCAATATTTTCCAATATCCAATATTTTCCAGCGAAGAGCTGTCATATTGATTCACTTTTGAAATGATTCAGAAACACCTGATCATTCATATAACTTCTTTGAAAAAATACTTCTTCAGAAATGTGAACACTTCTGTAAATGAGATACAGTACAGTGAAACGGTCTAGCAGAATGACAGAAATATTCCAATCCGATCTGTTGCCTTTCTTAGATCTGGGACCACAGTTGGAGACCTCTGTGCTGCTGCAACTGCAGTAGTAAAAACCAGTTGCTCAGTAAATAGTAGGAGAATGAAAAGCAATACTAAAAGCTAGGTTTGAGACACAGATGGCAGTCACCTTACATGATTTGTGGTAATAGGCTAACAATTTGGAGTCATGGGCATTTCAAAGAGCAGAGCCTGGCCTGATCAGCAGAGCTTCCTATCCCCAGTGAAGCCACCCTGACCTTTTGAAAGGTACTATTCTGCCAAAGTAAAGCAAACAGCTCATTTATCTGACAGCCAATGTAAAGAGCAGATGCCACAGGGGAAACGAGGTGCTGCCGGTTAGATCCATGACAAGATAAGCCGCCGCAAATTCTTACTTGCCAAAACGGCTGTTGTCGTCTATGGAGTACATGTTGCTGGGAAGTACTCTCTAAATGCACACAAAAACAAGAGTTCTTAAAAAAAAATAAGAAAAATAATCACTTCAATTGTGGTCTTGAGAATTACAATGCTAATGCCCATCTCCATTAGGAAATGGTGCTGTTAAACCTGCAAAAGGTCTTCATCAGTTCCTCCTTTATGCATTGTGGTGGCAGGAGATATGAACCCCAATTAAGGCTGTTTGTAGTAACACATAAGAAATCACAAATGCTGTGATTACTGCGGTGTGTGCTGATGAGCTGTTGAACACGCTGTCCTGTCTGAGATCCTGATTAAGAGTAAACACTCCAATCAGGAAGCATGATTGGCCTCTTTCACGGAGCCAAATTTCAGTTGCTGCCTTGATTCATCGACTTAAAAGGAGAACAAAGGGGAGAAGCTGACATTTTATTACTCGAGTAATAAATTTAAGGCACCATGATAGCAAACAATTTTATACACTCGGGCACAAATCACTCAAAGGACGAACTAATGATTCCCTGTGAACTTCTACCTACCACTTGAAATCCACTCAAGTATGTGCCCACAGTGTCTATTGCCTTTAGGTATGTAAAGTAATGGCAGGTGGTCTCAGAAATGTTTACCAGCTAAATCATGGGGGAACTTTTAAAATCAGTGCACAGAGGTAGCAGGGCGCATTGCCTTTCCAAAACACCTGAAGCACACACAACTTGACTACTAATGGCTCTGGGGTAAATCGTATTATGCACTGCAGAGCCAATTCATTTTTTTGTGAACTCTCTAGATCCAAGGCTTGCAATTCCACAATCAGGAGATACACAAAATACAGTCTTAAAGAGAGAGAGAAAGATACACAGCGCTAAAACATCTAGTCCACAACCGCAGACAGCTTTGATCGTTTTGGAAAAACTTAAGGGGAACGGTGAGCTAATGGCTGCTCGAACATCCTTTCCTCCCCTGTTAAGGTTCGTGGTTTGACATGAAGAGGACAGTAACAGGAAAGAGGAGCTAACCTCGGCTTCAGGGCGTCTTCCTCCGATTCCCTTTCTGTCAAAGAATGAAGGTCATGCCAAGACAAGGCCCAATTAGAGCTCAGCCTTAAATGCCTGAGGTGACCGCAGCCTTCCGAGCTTGAAAAATACTTATTTTCTATGTGTTTATTGGTTGGGTTTTGTACAAACAACTGGGCTTGTAGAGTACACATCTCAAGGGCTTTCAAAGAAAAAGGAAGGACATCAACAAAAGCAGGTACTAAATGTAAAAAAAAATATATATTAAAAAGCTACTTTAAAATAGCGCTACCAAGCGAATAGCTTCTCTTTTTGTTTGTGTAATTTGCTCACATTCGAATGAAATGGCACGCATGCATTTGTGGGAAAGCATGCCCGTATTTGTGTATATTGGATCAAGAGTGAACAGCGAAACATTCTGTAAGACAACAGCTATTTATGTTGCATTTATTGCATGACAAAAATCAGGCACGTGCAGAGGGGGGGGCTGGGGAGCTCAACGTGGAGGAGGAAGGAAGGAAAAGTAAGGAAAAACTGTTCTTATCTCTCGATTCAGTATTTTGTCATACAGACATTAGGCTGTTGTTGTTGTCCTATTAGCTAGCTGTTAGCTAACGAGTTTGGTAGCAAAGCAAGATAACTAAAAAGCTTCTTCCCTGTATCGCTAATGATAGCGGTCATTCTTCATTATTGCTGATGGGGCCACATCAACGATCCAAAACCGATCATCTCTCTATAATGAATATATGTCCGATTATCTAATTTCCTTTGCTGCATAATGTATATTAATTGCATTTATTCTGGCATTAGGTTAATGTGTCTTGAAGGGGAATAGAATTTACAAAACTGCTTGAATTATAATGATTTATTTTTTTTTAAACAAAAAGTTTTATTTTAATTTTTTTAATTAAATAACTAAATTTTGTCTTGTTAACTTAAAAAGTTCTTTGCAAAACAAACTTTTATTTGCACACATCAGAATTCTTTTGTTGCAATTTTCGGCCCTGCCCACGACGTCATGTGAGAAGCAAGCAAAACTTTGAATCACAAACAAAAACTTACAATAGCAAGAAAAGATTTATGACATGAGCAAATAAGTTTGTTCACAAATAATTTTTCTCACTTTGAGACATAAATCTCTGATTTTAATTTAAAAAAAAATTTTAAGCGAAACTTTTGTTTAAAAATTGTTTCAATTCAAAATGTATTGATCACAATTGTATTTTATTTAATTGAGGTTATTATTATATTTTTAATAGAATAATTGTGAAACATATTGAGCTCCACAGCAGAGGCCTCCTTTTCTCTGAAATTAATATTATGTTGTGCTAAGGACTGAAAAACATATTGGTTTAAACACAAAGGTAAATAATTGGTAGTGTGGTTAATACAGTGTTCTTATCATAATTCATTATGTTTTGCTTTTTTCAGTTCAAAGATGCCACGTAAAGAAAGACGGCAGAAACAAAAAAGAAAAGAATTGATAGATGCAGCAAAAGGTAGTGGATTGTTGACCGACTGGGTCAGAACGAGTACTGCAGGTACGAACAAAAAAAAAAAATGTTCTTAACATTATCAACATGTAACTTTTGGTAGTGAACAATATATTTAATATTACAGGGCATCTGTTGTGTTTTTCTTATGCTAAGATGTACTAAATTTAGGTGTAGAATAATGATTAGTTTGTTTCTTGCTCCCAGATGGACAGAAGGAAAGTGATAGATCAGAGGAGGAGACAAAAATGCAGTCAACAACACAGGAAGACAGGCAAGGAGAGGGACAACAGTCAGAAATCAAAGACACAGAAATGCAGTCAACACAGGAAGACATAAAATTGTGAGACATTGTATGTCTCACAATTTTGTAATTTATCATTTTTATTAAGCTCTGAAACCTGTGTGGTTTTGTTAATAGTCTTTCCTAGAATGCGGTTAGATGTGCCCTTTTTTTTTTTTTTGAGCACCTGCCCTTTCAGTGGTCTCTGCACGGGCCTGACAAAAATACACATTGCAGAAAGATTATTGGAATATTGGTAGGTCATGGAAGTGTTGGTAGGTCACTTGTCCAACTGTCCAAGTGATGGACAGCTGGACAAGTGTTTTTTTTTATTCTGATGTAACAACAGCTTAGTCCAGTATATAGGTGTAGCGTCGTAATAATTATACTGTATAGTCCGATCAATTTTTTTTAATGAATCAATTTGTTAAACGCGTGTATCATTCCACAATCTTTCACAATTTACAGCATTCCCTACTGATTTATAGATGCCATTCTGACAAGGATTCCTCCAGTAAGATGTCTTTAAAAGTCTGAATGCCTGAATTTGATGTTCTCTGCTAAATGAAATAACAATAGTAAAATCCTTTCCCTATCTCGATCACTTTAATGCTGTCCCATTTGATTGAAGACAAAACGAGTACAGAGTACTCCCATCTACTGGACTCGAGTCTGCACATAATTAAGGCAATCTGCTTTGTGAATCTGATGCAGAAATAAAGCAGACAGCATGTCCGAAGTGGCTAAGATTTGAAAGGACTGCACAGCTTTTGTAAATTCCCTCCAGAATTTCTTTCAGCCGCTCTCCACTATAAGAAGATGGAAGACTAATGTAAAAGTGGGAGCGAGTTAGGACTCAGTGGAGAAGTTAGATTTATTTATTAAAGACTAAGCACACCCAGCTCTCCGACGGTCTCCAGAGCAGCTGTTGTAACCCCTGCAGCGACAGACTCGAGTCAGATGGCTCAGCCCACAGTCCAGCAGAGATCCATCACAGACAGAAGCCCCCCTAACCCATAAATCTCTGCACTGAGGGGGTGGACACGTGGGGATGTAGCAGCAGAACTCCCACACCAACCACTCTATCACACACACACACACACCCACACACACACACACCCACTCACCAGCAGCCGCCCAGCAAAGCATCTGAAAGCAGTAGCCAAATTTATCAAAGGAGTAAGGGAGCAATCCAGGGGGCTCCAGCACTTAGGCTCAAAGGGTATTATTAGGACAGACAGCCTGTTTAATTACAGCTGTTGAAGGGTAGAATCCCTATCGAACACGGACGGAGCAAATGAAGCCTTCTTCAAGCCGGAAACAGATGTTTCAGTTGCACATTCACAGGCAGACAAGAAGAGACAGACTCACAAACACACAGAGACGATTAGTATAATTTTTGCCGAACTAGCGATTGAGTGACTGTAGCAAAGGCTCTTCATTTTCATCTCTATTAATTCTGCAGGGTGACAGTTAATTACAAAACAGAAGTGGTATGCACCCCAGCAGCTCATTGTGAATTTATTGTAGCAGAACTGAGAAGCTGCACTATTCACCGAGAGGAACGTGCATGCAGAGGACGCATGCTAATAAGCAAAGTGGTAAAACTTGAACAAGCTCACAGAATCCCGTGCAAGAGTTTTCAAACCCCTTGATTTTTTTTTTTGTCATGTTGCCACCACAAACTATTTAATCAGCTAAAGAGATTAGTATTTTATATAGTAAAGAGTATTTTAAAGAGACATAATTTGATGGCCCAACACAGAGTAGAACATACATGTTAAAAAGTACACATTTTCAACATGTTTCCACATAAACTCTAACATTTTTGGCTTTATAAATTTGTTTTCACGCATGTTAAACAACCTTACACTGCAATTACAGCTGCCCATTCCCTTCTGTAACAGCTAACGCTCAGATGAAAAGCTTTTGTGAAAAGTCGTGTTTTTTTAAGTCTTGCCACTGAGTCTCAATAGCATTAAGGTCTTGATTTTGATGGCACTATTCCAACAAATAAATAGGATTTAACCAAAAGCAGTGATTTTCAACCTCGTCATATTTTGCTTTTACATTACGTATCTACAGATTATAACAGTGTCTACAGAAAAAAAAAAACAAAGAATAAATATAAATGCAACATATTAACTGATGTTTTATCACCAGCTTGCCTCATTTTGCTGAGTATTCACTGGACAATTCAGCTCGTTGCATATCTGCTTAATCCTGGAAGCTTAGCCCTGAACAAAAGTACAGTGATCTCCAGTAAATTCGAAAATGTGTTCTGATGAAGCTTGTTTGTCAGATTAAACGAATAAGCATTGTGTGTCATAAAAACTAAAATCCACATTATATCCACATCTCTCAACAGCTCAGTAGCTTCCCTTTGTCAAAACTTGTACATGTTTGTGTTTGTAACAAATTGAGGACCTACAGCTATTTAAATGTAAATTTCCTTTAACAAGTGCAATTTTCTTGTGCGGGATCAAACAAAACAAATGACCTCCTTCCACAAAAAACTAAGCCTTACATTAGAAACACGGCTGAAGAGAAAGTTTGAGGCCTTTACTTGTTCCCACACACACCTGCACCGCACTGCCTTCCTCTGCTACCTTTAACTCAAATGCCTCAGAGCTTTAGAGGAAGCATGCTTCATGGCTCCACATAAAAGCGACTTTGGTGGAACATTGGCAATCTCATACCAACTCCAGAACCACACTGCAAATTACGCCGATGGGACATCTGACCTGCTACGAGCCTTACAAATTATGAGTTAAATCAGATTCAGTGTTGTTTTTTCATTATTTCTTTGAACGAGACTCAGAAGAGATTTTTTTTTATATGTTCACAAAGGATCAGAGAAGGGCCAAGATGTTATCATTTCACTGCTGTGTATGGCAGAGAGAAAACCTGGGAGAACTAATTGTGAACAAATTAGGTGGGAAGATTAGTCAACGTCTAGCAGTGAATGTCAGGGATGTCAGCGCTTGCACATAACTCTCTCACTGGCCTTTTCACCCTTTTTTTAATTCCTTTGCTCAGTCTGTTTAGCTCAGCAGATCTGTGGATTTCTCAAACCTATTCACACACACACACACACACACACACAGATTGCTTTCACAAAACCACACATAGCGAAAGGGTTGGAGTGACGTTGCTATCAGCAGCAAAACTGGCATGAGCTACAAACACATTTGAGACCTAAACCAGGTGTTTGTCCAATTCTGACCAAAATCCCTGAAGATTAGGTTTGCTGCTGTTCCTAAATAGTCCTGTGCATGTTTTTTTCTAAATCTCTTGATCAAGTGATTGTGGTAAGATATTTTTTGTTGATTTGTTGAATATTTGTAGGGTCGCTAACAAATGTGCCCATATTTGGGTCTTTTTAGGGCTGCTAGAACCACAGCTTTCCACTCAGATTTTTCTCTATGCATTTAGGCTCTCACTGAATCCGACAATACAGTTATTCAAATCCAAAATGGGAAAACAACAAACCTACCCACTTTGCATTTCTTCAGAACAAGCTGGACACTTGATTTCTTCTTCTGCTCCTTGTCTGACCCTTTCCTCTGTCTGCTTTATTTGACTACACCATCTGAATTTGATCTCACCGCCACCCTCCACATTTAGTGCAGTTACAAAAATCTGTGCCTCACATCCACCCTGGTGGAGAGTTTTGGCGGACCCTGGTGGTCAGGAGGAGATGACCAAATTTAAAAAGCAAAATACCCCGGCAGAGTGTGGCGCATGTTTAAAAATATTACAACATATTATTATTACAATTCAATAATATCTATGTATTTGATTTTTTACTGGAATGTAAATGAAAATATAAAAAGGTAATCTCCAAAATGGATAAAAGTTTTCAAGTAGACATTGTAGACTTTTTGATCTTTCAGCTGCACTTCTCTTCATAGAGTAACATTGGTATTATGAGCTGATATTAGCTGATTAATTTGTTCAACTACCTGCTGGAGTTTAGCCTTTAATTACTAGACATGCTGCTTCTATGTTGCCAACTACAGTTTCCAACAAAGGTTTGATATTTAGTATTTTTTCCAACTGTAAATATTTGAGAACATTTGACATTTTCCTTACTTGAAAGCAATGAAAAGATGTACTAGCCTTGTTTCAGCCAGCTGACTGTGAGTGAGTGTCAACAGGTGCTTCCTTGATTTCAGCCAATGAAAACTCCTGGTCACGTCAACATGTTTTTCAGCATTTTAATATGAGAACATTGAACAACAGAATTTTGAAACTGAAGCTAACACCTTAGTAGATCACTTCTGGACTTATTTTGTTAGACACAAGTTGCTGAGAGACATTTAAGATCATTTATTTTATCTATTTTGTCAAGTTTTATGAAGTTGCTGAGTCAAACATGTTCTGCTTAGTGTTAGCTAAAGACGATAATCCAGAATTACTTCTTTTCCACAACTGGAGACAGTATCGGAGTCTTTCCTTTAAGTTTAAACACCAACCAGCTTTGGCACAATTGTCTTGCACATTAATCCATTTATCATGTTGAATTATGACACGTTTCACCCAGTATGTCACCAAAAAGAGAATTTTGCTTCGATTCTGCTGCCCTTTTATGCAGGCACAGTAACTTCATCCAGGTGTTTTAATCTATTTATATCATCATCTATTTATACGTCTGGCTGCCTGTATGCGAATCCACTGAAATGGACAAAGTCGCTGGTTCAGAAAATTAAATATCAAATGATCTGAAAAAAATATAAAAGCCGGCATAAACTCCAATCCATTAAGAAAATGTAAAAACATAGAATACATAACTCAAACGCACAGATAGACAGACAAGTGGATTAAAAGAAAAATGGTGTCTTCAGATGAGACCTATAGCTGTACGGTTTGTGGGGGAAAACGAATAGAGCCCCATGAACTAAATATACAGTAACATCACAATGAAACATAGAAGAACCATAGGAGGGAAAGGGAAGCTCATCAGAGATTATGGGAAGTCTGGAAGATACTTTATGCAGAGAAGTCATGGAAGCACAACAACTCTAAACATAGAGCCAGAGCCACAAAGAAATGGTTGAGATTAGGTCTTAAGCACATAAGAATGTTGCATTCAAAGTCCAGGCCTAAATTCAATTCAAGAATTGAAAACTGAAGTTCAAACATGCTCTCCATCCAGTCAGACTGGCTTTGAACTGATTTGCAAAGAAGAATGGACAAAGTTTTAAGTCTCAAGATGCAGAAAACTATTAAGTACCGACTCAATGGGGCTCAACTCGAATGCACACAACACATTTTCGATATTCAATTTCGAAAACCATGTCATTGTTTTCACTCTCTCATAATTATGCATTACATTGTGTCTGTCTTTCACGTTTTAACCCCAGTAAAATAAATACAAAAGACAAATCTTGAACAAAGCAAGTCCACATGTTCGATCCCCTCGCCTTCAATAAGAACGACCAACAAACACAACAGAAGCCACCAAAGACAACGCACCAGACCAGTGGCAGCATTCTGAATGAAATTAATCACACAACTTTCCCATTCTCCCTCACTTTCCCCTGTGATTGGTTTCGACAACCCCAGAGCGACGTCTCTGATTAGTGAGGGAGACTTTATAAGTGTCGCACGGCTGCCTCGGCTTTATAAATAGACCTTCTGTGTGGAATCCACTCAGGCAGGGTGAGGCGGAGGAAGAAAAACAGAAATCACTCTCGGGAACAATAGATTGTTCTTCTCCAACTTTAGTCGCGATGCTCCTGCCTGGATTAACTCTACGAGATCTGAGGCATCCCTCAGATGCTACAAATTAAAATGGAAAAAAAAAAAGAAGCAAGCCTTTCCTTTGGGAATTTAAGCTCACAAGACAGGGAAAACACTGGCCATCTGTGGCCTCTCAAGCACTATGTGTTTACCAGCTCATCAGAGTCTGACAGCTACAGCCTGTACACAGTGATGCTTACATTGTCAGTGTGCTTAAGTAACGCATCCCTATGTGTGTGATGTTTAAACCCGACTGAGTTTATGTAAACATGAAAGGGACAGGGAATAAAACGGACAGAACAGACAACTTGGTGCCCGATGCCGAAGCGGCCGGAGGGAGCTTTGTGTTTTCCAAGTATTATCTCAGCCAGGAAAACACGGAGATAATGGCAAAATAAACAGCTTCAGCATATTTGCTTCTTCTCCGGCGTGCTGTTGAAGGTGACTGATAGAGACAGACACGGTCCCATTCTGATCCACTGACAGCCCGGCTGACATTAACAAAAGAGCCAAGACAAAGAGAAAGCAGTGAGAGGAGAGATGGCTGAGCAGAAATCCACCTCAACACCACCTCCGATTGCTACAAAATACACTCAGCTGTCATTAATTCAGCAGACAAAACTGTTACCAGATGTCATTATTTATTAAAAGTATTTAATAGGGAAAATGCTACCTTTGAATAATGCATTCGGTGGGAGAGGGGTGCAGAGCGGGGGCCTCGGGGGCGGATGGGAGGTGGGTGATTGATGAATATTAACGAGCAGTGTCTGAAGGGATTGTGGTAAGCTACCTTTTTTTTTTCTGCCTCTGCGTCTCCTGGGCTTTGTGTGCTCAGCCGCTGACCAACGATGGCCCAGCTGCGCTGCTCATTTGCTTGGCTCCTATACGTGCAGTAGCTGGCTCAAAGTGCCACACCAGGCTATTTTATTCTCAGCCAAAGCGAACCAAGAAGCAGCCCACTCCTGATCAGCCCCATCTGCTCAGTGGCACAGGGTTGGAGGGTTCCGGCGGACGTGCGGCTGACACTCAAGCTGAGTGAAGTGCCCCTGCAAGGACAGGTACGGACTTCATCGAGGTAGCGACAGCGAAACATCTACCTTGAAGCCGGAGAAACTAAGTGTTGCATCCCACCTAGCTTCTTTGAAGTAACGGAGAAACTAAGCGGATGGCAGTCGGAATGGTGACGTACCCTCATGTACACTGCACCTACGTAGCTTTGGCAGGCAAGTCAAAGCACGTAGTGTCATGATTGTTTATAGTATGTGCATTGAATAGGGTGTACGTAGGCTGCTGTGTGGGCTTTCACTGCTTAATTGGATCAGGGTTATCCAAGTCTGAGAATTACCTCTTCTATGCAGGAGTCTTTGGCTTTAACCCTCTGATCTGCCACCTTGTACTAAAACCGTATATTCATTTTTGTCTACACTAAAACCTGCACTCTGCAAGATTGCAGTGAAAAACACACAAGTAAAAATCACAGTTGATGATATTAAAAGCAATAAACTGCCAGTCCAGAGTAGAAGCAATGCATCAGCAAAATAAGACAGCTTTACACCAACAGGCTACTTCTGCACTGTTTGCCTGATGTGGCTGTGAAACGCAGCCTGGACTGAAGGCAGTGATCTCCATAAACTCTTAACTTCCTCTCTTGCTTTCCTCTCTTGCTTATCATGCTGGTAGGGAGAGGTGTTTGTTCCGGGTTCCCAGTTTTTTCCTGAACCTGTTTCAGATCCAAATGGTGTTCTTTGACACGGTGAGGTCATCATACACTGTGCTCTGAGGAACCTAATGTTCTCCGCTCTCTCTACGACTGAGGGGTTCACATTCAGGTCCTGATTTCTGAGACTTCGTTGCTATGCCCGCTTTGAGCTCCTTGTTGTGGACTCCTCTCTGTACATTGCACAATGAGTCACACATTTTTCTGCTATAAAAGTACAGGAAATATATTCAGCTATTAGCACCACAGGACCCCAGCTGACTCATAGCACCACAGCTCTAAAAATTTTATTTCAGGCTGGACTTGACCAGGTTTTTGGTGGACTGCCAAAAATCAAACCGATTGACCTTTCTGATACTCTGCATTTGCATGGCTACACTCAGCCTTTATTTTTGCCACAATAAGTCAGCTTTTAGTTTAAATGTAGTAGAAGTTTTATTGTTAGAATGTTAACATCGTCCATTACCAAAATAATAGCAAAAATTCAAACTTCACTAATTTTCTTGGATGAAATTCAAGGGCTAAATTCAAATGTACTGAAGGTTGAAAAAGAGAACGTGGTTTCAGACTCTGTTGGTCCTTTTCCTGTTTGCCGAATCCCGCTAACATTGTGAGTAAAATTTAAACAAGCAACACAGAAATCTAAGTGACAGAGCAGCCATCCACCAGCAGGGTCGTTGAAGTCTTTCTCACAAGATGCATTCTTGAAGACAGTAACGAAGGATATAATACAACAGGTGTCTGAAAGTCTCCAAAAGTCTGAGCTACATATGGCTATTTGAAGGGACAGCAAAATTTACATCGCAAATTGTGGTGGAGTGAATTGTAAAACAGGCTGGAGAATGTGCATATGCCATTAGTCAGCAAATCCTTTACCCTTTCATGCATTTTCATTTTGGGTGGACATGTTTGGGGTTTTGAATTTATAAAAGTCTTATCAGATTTCCAAGGTAGGTTTTAAAAAAAAAAAGAGAGATAAACACAAATGGATTTGGATTTTCAGCTGAATTTGACTTCAGCAACCAGAACTGAGCCAAACAGATCGTCTTTCTGGAACCGCTTGGCTCCTCTCAATCTTTTTGTGCCCTCCATTACCACGCCAGACTAGCTTTGTTTGGTTTAAGCGTAGCAGAAGGTTCATTGTTGGGATATTAACGTCTTACATTAGCAAAAAAAAAAATCGCTGTAAAAAATTCACAGTTTACCAATTTGCTTGGACGCAACTCAAGAGCACAATTGAATCTGTGCCAACCCCTCCACCCCCATCTTCAGCTACAAGTGTCTGCACTAAGCCAAGTACAGCCAGCCAGAAAAGACACATTATTGAAATATGTGACAAATGCAACCCCATGCAAGGAGCAGATAATGCCGTCAAACTGGCCCCGGGCTCTTTCCGTTTCCCTTTTTCTCCCCTCCTTCCATCGCTGGTGAGATGTAATGACAGCATTTCAGCGCCACTTTTGGCCTTGACCACACTTGGAGCGAAGCCACAGAGGCAGCGAGCCTCTCTCAGAAGAAATATTGTTCATCTATTGCGATGCCTCATCGCACACAAAATGTGAGAATAGGAGCAGCGAACTGGCAAAGACATAAGAAGAGAACACCTCTTTTGAGAACAATGACGATGCCGCAAGATTGATAAGCAGCGGGCTGCAAAAAGACTAAGATCTTGAGAGAACAGAGGGGACAAGGAGGGAAAACACAAAAGATGATCTGCATTATATGCATGGAAGCACAAGAAGAGGGTAGTCTTAAATGGCAGCAGGGGGACTTAAACATTGTTCTGTGTAGAACCACTTCCCTATTCATGCGCCAGAAGCAAAGGATGCCCAAGCGAATTAGAAACTAGCAGCAGCTGGCACGTATCGCATACACAAAAATCCACACACGGCTGCTCAATTAAAAACAGTTTGGCTTGTTTGTAGGTTCTGACTTGGCTTTCGGAAGCGGCCTGCCCACTTAAACACAAGCACACAACAATCCGAGGCAAAATATACCTGTAGCAGGAGGTCGGTGTGGATAATGGGTGGTAAATTAATAATGAAAAGGAGCACTGGATCAGTTTTCGAGAAGGACACCTTGTCTCAAACTCCTACAAAAGGCAGCTTAGATGATTGTGCACCCATGCGTGAGCAAATACCTGAGACATGCCGCGAGCACAAGGCAGACAGACCGAAAAAAAAGGCACGAGAAAGGAAGAGGGAGTAGAAACTGTTTCACAAACTGCTTGGTTGGACCGCTGCTTAATTTCCCATGGGGTCATAAGAAGCTCTCCTCTATTTCCCCCGCCCTCCACCATCCAAAATCTGAAATGCTGCCATATACTCGTTAAAATTAAAACAAAGGGGAGAGGAGGGAAATGAAGCCTCAGAGTTTCCCCTTTTCATCCTCGGTAACCAACAACCCCTTTCACTAGGAGATATCCAACCGAGCCGCAGAACATAACTGTGGCTCGGACCTCCTGTTCTTTGGTGGTTTTTTGCAGACGCTTACTCCTAGAAGACGAAGTTTCCTCCAGCAGAAAGTATTCAGACTTTTTTTTGGCTGGTTGTTAGCGCCACCCAAGATACTGTCTCAGGTTTTTCTTCCCCCTTTGTTTTGCTGTCGGCTCTGATTGTGGCATCTTTACACAGTACTGCCTATTAACTTTAGTCTCATTCAAAACATGTCTGAAGCTTTTCGAGAGATCAGAAAGCGGGATTTACAACAAAACGTGGTCTGTGTACAGTTGATGTCTTTTTAAGCATGAGAAGAAAAAAAAGGGGGGGAATGTGACTTTCAACATACCTCTGCAATTAACAGATGCTGCATACTAAGACACTTTTTGTCATAAAGCAAAGCTGTTGAAAAGGTTAGCAGCATAGAACTGTCTTAGATTTTACGGACACGCAATTACTGAAAATGCTCATAAAAATCAAAAGTGCGCTCGTTTAGTGTGGGTGCTGCCGAAAGTGGACTCAGCTTCACAGCTCCGTCTTTTCCAAGCTTATGCCTAATTTATCTGCAACCCTTCTTACTTTTCATTCTACAGGCTCAGTCAGCACCTAAAATGACTTTATTTCCCATCATGGCAAATCAGAAGCAGATGAAACAACTTGCGCTCACCTTTGAGGAATCCGGCTCCGTCCACAGGAATGCAGAGTGATGCTGAGGCTCTCTAACAGGAGCGTCGCCTTGATAGAGTGCAGGTGGTGGCGCCACAGAGAGTGAACCTGCTAAACCATCCAACGGACGCCGTAGAAAATAATAATAATAATAATAATAATAATAATAATAAAATTATATATCAAAGCCTTTGAGTCCGGCTCGGTCGGGTCCAAAGTGCCGCTTCTAGGTGTCACGTCGGCAAACAGAACGGCAGAAAAGGTTTGTTATTTTTTTGTGAGTGAAAATGCACCTGGAGCTCCAACCGAGTCCGCGCGTCCTCTAGAGAGGAGGAGCCGCGTCGAGAGGATGAGCGTCAGCCGGAGTGGTGCTCACCTCTCCAGGAGCTGAGCGCTACTGAACAAAAGAGAGCTCGGAGGGCTCTCTGTTCAAATAGCAGAGAGGGGTGGCGGGGAGGGGGAAGGAGGCGGAAGACGAGGGGGCCCAGCGTGAGAAAGACTGTGGGTGTAGATAATGGGGTGAGTGGGGGGGTCTTTGGATAACACAAAGACCAGGAGTTTCTACAGAACACTATGAAAGGAAACTCAAAAACATTTTTTATGATATATATATATATATATATATATACACACACACACATACACCTTACAAGTTTTTTTTCACCCTGAGATTCTACTGTACCATCAAAAACTTATTTTTTAAGCATTTAATGAAATAAAAATATTTTATCCTTCTGAGGTGGATAGAAAATATTCCATTTTCTGTTTGGTTTTTATGCTTGATATGTTCAAGGTTGTCCTTCTGAACAACCTTCTGGTCGAGTCTCAAGTCTTTTGCAGTCTTTATCAAGTTTGCTTCTAGTATCGCCTTGCTTGAGCTCTATTCCTCTTCCCATGAATTCTGACCAGACTCCAGGTCCCTGCTAAAGAGAAGGACCCTTGCAGCATGATGCTGTCATCGCAGTATTTCAAAGTGGTCTAGTCTGTTAATGTCTACTAACGTTTAGTTTTCTGCCACGCAGAACTTGTCACAGAGGCCAAAATGTACAATGTAGATACTTTTGCAAAGCTCCGTGTCCATAATATCATTTATATAGTGACTAAATGTTGACCTGTTGAATTTTGGTGCCTATTGACAAATAATTTGACTTCTTGGTGAATGGCGCTTCACTGAGTCCTTAAATCTTTTTTTAGAAAACGATAAGATGCAGTTATGATTTTGATATCCTCAAGCTAAGGTGCTCCACTCAGTCCCTTTTGGTCTATAATGATTAAATAATGTTTCCTGGCTATGTAGCAATGATCTCAACATAGGATTTTACTTGTAACAGCCAATTTAAGGCTATCAAGTTAGATTTACATAGAAAATATCCTAGAATTTTGCTTAAAGGTTGAACTGGCAACAATCGGGTTTGGTTTCAAATGCCTTCTTTGCATAATAGAAGTTATTATAAAGTCTAGGGTACATGTGGAGGAAAAAAAATAGAAATATAGGGTTGGACTAATTTAAAATGGCTTGCAAACTAATTTAAAACTAATTTAAAATTGCTTGCAAAAGAGTTGTTTGTATACATTCATAGGAAAGACAGATCCAGCACTTTAGGAGCCACTAAAGTACTCCTATCATGGCCTCCATGGCCAGGAGAGGAAGATTAAGGCTTTGTTCACATTGCTCAAGCATGGCTGGGATTGTTAGTATTATTGTTTTTCTGGTATGAAATATTTATTTACAGAGCGCATTATTTCCATGTGCAGCAAAATGATCCGAAGGCATTTTGCAGGTGACCCTTAATAGTTTAAGAGCTACACATCGCCACTAGTCCTTGGACTATAGGAGCTGTCCACGGTTCTGAACCAGCAGCACTGCGGTGCTTTAAAGACATGAGAAAATGTCTCCTTGAATAATACTGTTGCGTCAAAAGTTAAAAGAAATGCCTTGTAAGCCTTTTATTTTTTTCTTCAGAATTCAACAAAAGAGTCCAAAAACCGGTCATTGAGTCCAATAAGAAATAATCTAGCTGCAGGTTTAAAATCATGCAATTTAAAACTACACAAGAAGAAAAAAGAAAACCGGCATAGAAATTTCTCTCTGTTTTTTAGAAACACGTACTTTTTTTATTGTTTAAATCACATGGCAGTGCATCCCAGAATGTTGTCCTTACTCATTATACACACTACTGTCATTAATTCTGGGCTTTTGATGATGTTTGAATTATTCTTTCTTCGAGACTGTAACAATGATCCATCACACAGCACCATGCCATGCAGGATATGATCACACAAGAACCAGGATGGAGGATACAGAAGAATAGAGAAGTGAGACAGAGAAACAAAGGAGCTGTAATACTGTGGAGATGTAATCGGTGAAATGACGACCAGGTGAGTAAAATCAAAATGCAGAGCAGCTGGGGCAGAAACTGAATGAAAACACAGCACAGCTGTCTAACTAAAGCTGAGGACAAACCAATATATTACACAAAATGTCCAGAACACAAAACAAGAAAGAATCAAAAACTAAACACAAAGAAATGAACTAACCTAGAGAGACCCTGATAACACTGAAATGATCAAAATACAAACATAAGTGAGAAACAAAACACAAACAGCTGAGAATAAGGACAGTTTAAATTAGTTTTACCAAATATGAAGACTATTCAAACATTCAGCCATGATTATTTATGTAGCTTGTTAATGAGAAAAAAAGATTAATGAGGATGTATATGCAGGTTTTAGTATGTATGCATAATTGTGGCCCTTTTTCATTGGAAATCACCTATAATTTAAATCAAATTTAGTTTGATTTTATCAATGTATTGTGTGCTCTTGGTGAGTTAATGTGAACTTCAGAGTACACTTTGGAATTACTCAGGTGATAGAAATGCAGCTTCTGTCATTACGTCAGTATTTCTTTATGCATCGTGAACGAACCAAAAATCTGGCATACAACAATAGAAACATGAAAAATAAGTGTTTGGCTCTAATGTTCAAAGCGACCAAAAGAAACTGCTTAAAAGACAATGTTAAAGTGAAGTGAGAAATACTGCAGAGGTCTTTCGAAATACGTTGCCTTGGCCTTATCTCACCCTTGTCATTATGTAAATACTATGCTGACAAAGTATAACTTTAACTCATGAGAAACTGTCAGCAGTTTTATTGACCTTAGCTCATTTGGCCGCCTATTGGTGCTCTGTAGATGAAGAGTGGATTTTAAAAGTCCTGGCCAGGAAAATGCATAAAGGCCAAATAATGGCCACAGGAGGACTCTGGGTTATGCAGCTAACCCCTTAGCTTTGTTAGACAAACTTAAAAAGCAGATTCAGGGACATAAGGGTGGTAATGGATTTCCTTCCTTTTCACCTCAATCAAAGCTCATGCTCAGAAGTTGCATTCTGCTTTGTCTGCAGTTAAATCAAAGCGTTCACAGAGCATAAAAGAGAATATTAGTTGTGGCTTGTGGTGTTTTAATAACATGAAACAGTTGCTCAGTGCCTGACTGTGAGAGATAGGCTTAGAGCTTATCCCTTTTAGATGATGAAAGACCTTTTTTAGAACAACAGTCATTTTCATAGTTCAAATCAGAAATCTATATGATGCCTGCTTATAAATCTCAGTTTATCGTAGAAAGCTGCACACTTGGTTCATGAGCTCTGTTCTGTGCATCAGAGTGAGCTTACTCCCCATATAATGAGCTTTAGGAATCACTTTCACTTCCTAAAATCCAACCAATCACATACTGAGAGCAAACGCATAAACACAGTGAAATATATTTGCTGTTGCTCTTTATTTATTTCAAACTGGACAACGCACAACACATAACTTTTCCTGAGTTAGCCATAAAGGCTAGGGAAATATTGATGTCTAAAAGTCTTGAAGATGTATCACTAAGTTTTTTTTTTGTGCCTAGTAAAAGGTAAAAGTTGTTTTTCACATCAGCACATAACAACCCCAAACTTTAATACATCATATTGGGATTTTATTTGATAGACCATCAGCAGCATGTATCAGTGAGGTGCAAGAAAAATGTCTTTTAAAAAATCTGAAAAATGTACCATTCATTTATATTCGGTGTTTCTCAGTCAAAATTTTGTAGTACAAGCTTTTACTACAATTACATCTTATGGAATCACTCCTTATGGCCCTTTTCAGCTAATCCTCAGTGAGACTTGACTCGACTCCACTCTACACAACTTGGGTGGTTTTCCATAACAATCGAGTGAGAGGTCCAGTGGGTGGAGTCATTATATTGTGAGCAGCCCCAGAGTCCGAAAAGTAGTGGGACATGATTTGTATGCTATGCAAACACAGTGCTACAACGGAGGACATGAAAGCTACGCTGAACAGTCGGCTCTGCCTGTGACTTTTAATCTGAATCAAAAAATAGAGCGAGAGATGGCTGTGGGCAGAAACACAAGAGTCACTCTTGTGATGCAACCAGCGGTTCCTCAAAAGTGCTTGTGTCTCCTGTGGATACAAAAACTGGATAGTGGACTACTTGACGCAAAATATCAACATTGCTTTTGGAGCACATGTCTGTATAAAGCAAGGAAATACACTTCGGACCAAACACACAACACACTGTGCAAAATAGTTCAATCTGCGCCTTGTGTCGAAAAGGGGAGGCAAATGTCTTCCTACGAACATTGAGTAAGTAAATAAGAGCCACTTTCGACAGTTTGGGTGAAGTATGAGAGAACCTTAAGGACTGGCTCCATCAGAATCATTTCGAGTGGAGTAGCTCAGTGTTTGCTCTAAACCTAAACAGTATGAAGAATATTTGGAGGGAGCTACAAAGCCTGAAAGACCTGGAGAAGCTCTGTTTGGTGGTGATGGCCAGAATCCCTACAGGACGTGTCTGACACGTACTCAGTGCATCCATATAGCTGTGCTCTCTTTTGAAGCGTCCTCTGGCAAAAGTTTATTGGATTTTGTTAATACCTTAATTAAGCCAAGCTAAGAGATAAATAAATCCACGGAGAACACTGTCAAGCAACCCCTGATACTTTGAGGAATAATTAGGCAGAGCAGAAAAATATTTTCCCCAGCCCCTCCCTAGAGCACTTTGGAGTAAACTTTGCTTCTGCCCCTTCATTTGTGACAGGGGATTTTTTTTTTATTTGCATTTCGGCTTAACTCTGTAAGCTGTAAAAAAAAAAATAAAAAAACACACACACACACACAGTACAAATGAGCTGGAACAGTAAGCAACCAAAAACTCACAGGGAATGTTTAAAAGCATTGTTGCTGCTGGGGCTTTTCCAATGAAGTCACTGAAGCTGTGTTGTTACTTTTTTATTTTTAGTGACAGACGATTTATTTGTTAACAGCAGACATAATGACACTGAGGAAAATGTGTGCTGTTCTGTTTTCCCATCACTTGAGATTTTAATTTAGCTGCAGTCTCCATTAGAAAATGCACTTCTGTTTTTAAACTCTACTAATATTTGTCTCTTTTAATTACAGATATCTTGCACATGTTGTGATATTAAATGAAATAACATGGAAGGAGATCATTGCCATAACTTTATTTGAAATATAAATTTTTTTCAATTTACATAACTATCTCACCTTCTGAAAACATATCTGTTTACTGGGCCTCTTCTCATTCACTCAGTAACTTGGCTTGTTTGACCCTCGAGCAATCATTCAGGAACATTATCATTTCCAATTATAGCTGAATCTGTGCAAGCCAACACCCTGCCGTCTTGCTCCAGGAGATGCGACTATTTTCTATGTATTGGCATTTTGAAAAATGTATCAAAGTGTAAATATGAGGAAATGAGGCAGATTTTGTGCAACATACTTCCTGAAATGTTTTTGAATTAGTCTTTAAAGCACCCACGGCTTTGAATAGTTCATGTTTACTGGGATCAAAGGTGCGGAATTCCCATTGTTCTGCTGCGTTAGAACAGGGTACATTACTTTGTGTCGGCACAGAGTGTTTGTGTATTGAAAAATAAAATTAACTAAAGGGTACTATTGCAACACTTTTCGAACAGATGTAAATGCTTTAGCATGGGCTCACATTGAGTGAGAGAACCTCATGCACAGTTGTTTTGAGAGGTACAAAAAACTTGTGGGATACTTGGTTATCTAATGATTACATTTTGTAGACTATAGTACGAACTCCATAGGAAGGCAATTATTGAGCGTTATTTACCTTCAGAGAATCATTCTACTCAATTTAAATGCAAAGCAGATATGCAGTACTATGAAGGGGGCTTTATGGGGACATATGCTGCATGGTGAACAAACCCTCTCACACCTATTCAAGTTAATCTACAAGGCACAATTTAAGGATGTATTCATTCATTTCTGTGTCCTCCTCCACCGTTGAACAAGCTTTTGTTATTTTTGTGCCTTCTTCTCGTTCTGTCTGTTGTTCCCGTTCTGCATCTCCCCTTTGTTTTTGTACGTTTTACGTTTCTCATACCTTAAATCATTCTGTTTGCTTTCTGGAGCTTTGCATCCTCTGTATGCATTTCTCTTTGAGGCTTTAGATTGCTTCCTCCATCTTTATTAGTTTTATCTGCCCTTCACCTCTTTACCATGCAGCCCACAGCAATACATGCCTTTGTTTTTTGTCAACGTGTTCTTGATCTTTGTTGCTGGCATCACCATTGTCATATTTTGTCTTATCCACCTAGCATTTTGTTGCTTTGAATTATTTACCTATGACTCCGTTTCTAGTTCTGTGTTGAATTAATGTTTCTTGATAATTCTCCTTCCACCTTTTGTTTTGTATATTGTCTGAGTTTGTTTCAGGGCTCTCTGCCAAGTTTTAACATCCTTTAGCAATCGGCTCATTGATTTCTGTCTTCTGCCCGCTTCTGTCTACACACCAAGTTCAAAGGTCTAAACTCTATATTAAGCATATTATTTATTTTACAAAATCTTGTCATCTGACATCTTTATGAGTTTCACTTATAAGCTTTAATCAAAAGTACACAAACACAAGCATCCGCATTACAGCAGCATTCTCATTTCAGAGCTCAGATATAGATGTCACTGCTTAGTTTTTGTTTTGTGCTCAACGACATTGAACGTTCAACACTTATTTAAAAAAAAAAAAAGATTGTGAAGATGTCATAACCAAAGATATTGCAGATTGTTACATTATAATGCTGAGATAGTTTTAGACAAACATTTTTACCTACTTTTCTAGTACCTCTGTGTAGGGAACTAGACGTCCCTGCTGGCCTTCGTGAGGAAGTTTGTCATATTTAAAGGTTTGCTTTATGACTCAAATGCACTAAAACACCAGAAGTACAAACGTAATGTTTCTTCGTTTCATGTCTTCCTTTGGTGTTTGTGGGCAAGGGGAGTGAGAAAGACAGAAGAAGGAAGATTAAGGATGTTGGATCTGTAGCTCTTGTGTGATTTCTTTCCAGGTACGCACTACAGAGATCATCTAAACCAGGAAGACGCTTGAAGAGTCAAAAAGATGCTCTGGGGTGTGCTGTGGTGGCGCAGGGGTTAAGCACAGCCCATGTATGGAGGCCTATCAAATAAACTATCAACTAAAGACCACTAGAGCCAATAAAACCTTTTTTTTTTTTTTTTAAATAAAATACAAAGATTCTCTGAAAGAGACCGCGTTTCCGGTTTGAATATTTACAGCACAAATCCAGCCACTTTTTCTTGTGTTTCTGGGGAGTTTTGGAGTGTCACTCTTCTCCACTAGCGCCAACTGGTGAGGTGGAGCAAACGTCCTAATCCAGAGCACTCACTGACACACCAGGCCTCTGACCTGACCCAGAGCAGATGTTCAACTCCTCCATGGACAGCCCATCACCCATTGATTCTTTTTTTTAATTATTATTCCGTTTCTTTTTACTCCATCTATATTATTAATATGGGCTTTACCGAAAAATACTGAGAACTTTATGGTTAAAAATTATTATGGACCATGAATCTAAAAACCAATCAACCAGACTTAAGAATATTAAATACAGAACAAGATTCACTTAATTTCTTTATAATTAACTGACATCTATTCAACCTAGAAGTCATATCAAAATACTGTACAATGTGATTGTGTCCAAATTAAACCCCCTTGGTTTCACTTCGATCAAGTTTATTCCTACTAATTCACTTAAGTTTATTTCAGTGCCGTTAGCTTCAAATGTAACCCCGTAGTTTTATGAAGTCTTTTTCTATGTTGTCCATTTGTATTAAATTTGACATACGTTTTTATAAAATAAAGTCAAATTGACTATCACAAAATCCCAAACCGTTGTCCTGCTAATGAAGCCAGCTAACTGCATTAAACCTTCACTTCAATTCAAACCCCCGTCCGGAGCATGCACAGAGCAGCAGGCGACACCAGAGCGCAGAACGCTCTTTTAATGGGAAGCAACCTCCTGCAGAAACCAGACAATGAAAGGGAAGCCATCTGCCTCGAAAACCATTGGGGGGCACAGCCCCCCAACCCCCCAGTGGAGAGAAAAAAAAAGAAGGGAGTCAGACAGTGAGCAAGCTAGACATACCTGGAACAAAAAAAAAAAAAGGAAAAACAGTTAATCACAGCAGCTCCCAGCACTTAACCCCTTCCCTGGAGCCATGCCTTCAGCGCAGTCCCACCTACAAATACATTTATCCCCACAAATACATGCACATGGTACATTTGATCAACAAAGCAGAAAGCATTTGGCACAGATATTGCTTCTGCCCTCCTGCTTCCAATTAGCCTGAGAAATCTTTGCATTTAAATTTTCATGTAGAGGTAGAATATCCTAACAGGTTGCATAACCATTCCCGACAAACTGATGCTAATTTGCAGAGAGGTGGAGCACAAACTCCAACAGCGGTCCTCCTCTGAGGGAGCTCATTTAAAGCACCCCCATCCTGAGCTGAAACCACAAAAAGAATAATAATAGGAGAGTGTAAGGTGGAACTGGTTGATTTTTTTTTTTTTATGCGACACTGCAAGTGCATTTAGAGGCAACATTTAAAGAATAAAAAAGGTACAAGTATCAGGTTAGTAACAACAGAGACTTGGCCAAACAAGGTAATGGAATATTAATCAAAAGCAACCTCAAGGCCAATCAATAGATGTACATTTTTATAGGTCAATTAGTCTATGATAAATGGATCCTATAGCTGTACAATGTTTAGGCCAGCTAATGATTATTTTATTGCAGGATTAAAACTCCAAGCCCAGTTCTATTAACGTGACAAGGGGACAAAAGAATGTATAACAGAACACACATAACAGGAGAAGCTGCCTCAGTATTTCAAAATGTTTTTTCCTCATTCCTGTTTTGTGACGTCAACTAGTTTCCCCTGCAAAACCCCCACAGAATATGATTCTGTCATATTGTGCCTCTTCACAGTTGGAATTGTGTTCTAAAGGCATGCACACTACCCCTTTTCTTCCTTAAAGGTAACAATGGTTATTGTAGCATCACACACACACACACGTATATAACCAAACCACATGATGCGTTTCAACAAATTAACATCTTTGTCCTATTTAGAATCCATTAAGACACAAGCCATCTCCTTCCTGAAAGGTATGATGGCTGAACATCCCCATGGTGTTTCATATCACTGTTTGAACAGATAAACGTATCACCCTCAGGCATCTGGTAATTGTAGTCGAGTAAGAACCCGATATGTGGAGACGTACAATTCTCTTCGTGCTATCTTCGCTCATTTCTTTTGGTTTTCCTCCATGACGTCATAAAAAAAAAGAAGCAATGAGTTTGAAGTGTTGCCTATAAATATGCACAGTCTGTAGTAATCGTAATGTATGTAAACCTTTGAATTTAAAGAAGGCAACAAGAAATTCTTTAAAAGTGCTCATTATTCTGGTATTTTAGAACATGAAAATAATTTTGGAAACCCTAGCTAGTCTTTTCTAATTTAATGTCAGACGGTGGAAAAAGGCTTTACTTCACAGTCTGGTGCTTTCATACAGTTCGTGTAAATGTCTGATTTCAACTGCAGGCTGAGGGAAAAGATGCCTCTGGTATTGGCTATTTTCTGATTTCTAAGGTACCCGACCAGGTGGTGTGACTTCAGAATCAGCTTTCGATAGCCACTAAGAAGGAATTATCAATAGAAAGGTATTCTGAAAAAACATAAACAAAAGAGAAGCATTGAAATGCATAACTATCAGATGGCTAAAACCCGGGCCTCCTACATAAACACATGGATGCAAATAGTCTGGGATATTTATTTGATGGAAGAAAGGCTTCAAAAACACTTTTTCATATAAGATGCACTAATTAATTCAGTGACAAACTTAGAGGATTGCCCTTTTGTACCGGTATAAACCATCACTGCGCTTAAGAATGTGTGGACCATCTTACATCACAGGGGACTTCATTGTGTGTTTTTTATTCATTTTATTTTGCTTTCATCTCTCTTTTGGTGTCACTCTCTCTGTTGTATTTATTGTTATAACGTCAGTATTATTGCTGTCTCATCTCCTTTTGTCAAATTATAATGCAGAAGATATACATCGGTGAGAGACGGAAGAATGTAACTGGAAAAGTGTCACTGTTGTTAAAAAATAAATAAAAACTAAGTTTAAAAAAAAAAAGAGGGGAAAAAAGGTCTGTTGTCACCTTCATTTTTGGTAAGCGTGCTCGTGTGTAATGTTTTGGAGTCGGAACCCGTGGAAATCCCAGTACCTGGGTCAGCGACCTCGAAAAGACTGACTCCAGCATTAAAAGGCAATCAGTGCACTGCGCTCAGTCATTTATCATCAAGAGGGACCCTGCCTGAATGAGGAGTTAAATTACCTGACGGTAAAAAGTGAAAATGGAGAGCAGTAGAGGGATCTAAGGACGGCAAGAGGAGAAAGAAGACAAAGGCAAAGAAAGGAGGGTTGCTGATGGGGGTTTGAGACAGCAGCACCAGGAGGCCTGTTAGGCTCCAGTGAAAGAAAAAAAAAAAAAAAAAAAAAACAGGAGTCAGCAAATGAGGGAGAAGAGGAGCTGTAAATGAAGGAGTAATGAAGCCGTGCTGGTGGGGGCAGGCGATCTATAATGAATGAAGCTGGGGGGGAGAAAAGAGGTTGTTATCTGGGCCTTCCTTGGTCTGTAATAAACACTCGTCCAATCACAAGCTTTCTGACTGACCTGGCAGAGGTGCAAGAAGCAAGAAGGCTTTGGTTTGATGTTTAATGATCTTCACAGTCTGGTTACCTGAGAAATACAAAGATTGATGTGTCCTTTGTAGTTAATGGCAGAATCCATATTTGTTCCTGTGATGGAAGAAATTGTATTTTTTTTTTGTTGTTGTTGTAAGTAGAGAGGAAAATCCAACATTGGAATATATATAGAAGGTTTCAGTTCAGTAAATTAAGATTGGAAAGGGAAAAGAGAATTAGTGAAATAGCTTTATGAAATTGAGAATCTAAAGATATTTAGATATCTTTAGATATTTAGATCTGATGATGGTGAATATTCCACACAATGAAAATGGGAACATTTTGAAGAAGTTTGATCTCGTGCAAAAAATACAAAAGGACTGATGTGGAATAAATAAATTTGTGTTTTAGACACGAGTCTACAATGTTTCTAGCAAAGTGGTAGTGCACTGATAAGGAAAAGAGTGCTTAGATAAAGCCTTGTATGCTCTACGTTGCTACAACATCTGTAGGTATTAGTTGTTGTGTCCATGGGCAAGGCACTTTACTCACTTTATCCACGTGCAGATTGAATAGCAGCTTTTGTCAGTCTGACCTAGTGTAGCTTTGGCTGCAGTGTAGCAAACCACCATCAGTGTTTGAATGAGTGAATGACTGATTGTAATGTAATGTGCTATGGAATCCTATCATATCAGCAAATGCAATCTATTTACTATTTTACCACTTTACTCTCTGGGGTTTCAGGTTTTCAGACTTTTACCCACAATTCAACGACAACTGAAAATTCCGTATCATATGTTTTACAAGCAGAAACACAATCACTGAATGCACAATAATGCTGCAAGAGCCTCATTGTTCCAAATGAATCACCCTCTGATAATTAGATTGTGACACAAAAGAAGGTTGCTGTGATAGATTACACGTAATTTCAACTCTCTAAAAGCTGAGTAATATTTAGCATTGAGGGAACATAAAGGCAGAGCGGAGAACAGAAAATCAAAGATATGGTTCGGAAAACAGACATCGGTAACACAGGGATCATTTCAAGATAACAGCTGTAATCGCACAAAACTATATGCTCCGAGCCTCAGAGTAGTGCCGCTTGTAGTGTGAATGATATGGACATATCATCTTCAGTCAAAAACATAAAGGCTTTTCTGAGCCACCCTGAGTAACACACAGGAGTAATGCTAACGCCATGTCTTTTAATGGAGCGCTATTTTTTCCTGCAGTCAACAGCTCTATTGAAGACCTGCTATAAATCAACATAATGAGCCAGGGATCAGCATTAATTAGCATATGGTTTTCACGAACACTGTAACTCTGTAAATAATGGCAGATCTCATGCAGTTTTCATTATCAGCCTGGCGAGCGGCACATATCACCAGATCATCTTTTCCTCGTCATTTCTTCACCAGAACCTGTTAATTTGCCATCCGTGTGGCGGGTGCTTTGCTTTCAGGCTGTTCAACGAAGATAGTAGTGACTGATGAAAGGAACAATAAAATAAGTGCTTCGCTATGTAAGTATGTCCTGCTCATCAGCCTGTAAAGAATGAGAGCAGCACAGTTGAGTACAAGGAAAAACTCAAACAAACCCCCCCCAAAAAAACAATGAAACTGGAGGCAAAAGATGTGATAAGCTTCCAGCTTTTGTTCTTCTAAATGTTCCCTTTCTGTAATTTATTTATTTGCCTCCCCCAAAAGTGTTTTCTTTGAACACTTCTCCCCTATCCTCTCCGGCTTCCCAACGAGAATCCAAACAAACCAGGGGTGTTTATAGAGCCGGCAGTCGACTGGGAAGCAAACCCGCTGTAAAGGCTCGCCTGCTGGACGGTGAAAGCGCACCCTGTAGAGGCTCAGCGGAGCGATCTGTCAACTGAAGCGTCTGAGAATGCCTCTCTCAGTCTGCTGCTTGGCATAATTAAGCCTGGAGTCGCAGCATGCGGTCCAGACCCCCTTCAGCCCGGCTTTATCTGAGGAGACAGCATGTGCGAATAGACTGGCGCAGAGAACTATTTGTAAAATTGAGGGCCACAAAAAGCCCTGGTATGTTTTAGTCCATATGCCTGGTGTCCAGCTGTAGAGGCCCCCTATGGACTGCGACACGGTGGGTTATATTCATCTGTACATGCCAGAATTTTTTTCTTACATCGTGCACATAATTTTCTTTCATCTTTTTCACTGTGCCGTTCTCTCTGACCTTCAGCGATTTCTGGTGCTCTATTAAGCAACGTGAGCCGAGCGTTAAAATGTCAGTGCTACTGCGAGCTACTTGAGGTAAATCATGAAAAATTAGATGAACCACAGATAAGACTCAGTGTTGTAAAGGGCTCTGCGGAACGTTTCACACTGTTTTAATTACTTTTATGCTGTTGCAATGCAACCATAATTTTCTGTATATTTTTCTGGGATTTTATATAAAGACACAAGTAACACGGAGTAAATGTAAAATGATTAACGGCTATCTAGTTTGCTCTAGAAATTAAAATCTGAATAGTGCGCTTGGGCAAGAGGCACATGTGAACTCTGGAGGACCTGTAGAGATCAATTATTGAATATCTTGAAATAAATTAATTAGAAAATGTGTTTATTTGCATGTTTTAAACTCTGAGTTAAAGACAAATTTAGCACAAACCAGCATACAGTCAATGTGGATTAAGCATACCAGACACATGACAACGAACCTGTTTTGCTTGTGCTATATTTAAATGAGCAATCTGTGCAAAATTAAGAATTTGCTTGAAAGCACATTTTTTACAACAGTAAATAAATTGAGGCAATGACGGACGAATGCCAGAACAGCTGCTCTATTTGGTATTATGAAATGGAAAGTAAATAACCTTTCCTGATTATTCTGCACAGAGAGAGGAAACCACAATAATCCCATCTCGCTATGGATTGTTCACCATGAGGAGATAAACCTAGGGCAATATAAATTTGCTTCCGTTTCATGTTGATCCTTCTCTTGTCTTTCCGAGTCAAATGAAATATGAGCAGCCACAATGCTGCTTCATATATCATTACAGTTATGTTATACAGACAGGCATCATGCTGTCTAAAGATGCATAATGTCAGATATCATATGAATCTGTATGAATGTAAAGGCCTGCGTAAAGAAGAAAAAAGAATCTCTAGCAATGACTCAAACAGAACGGCAAAACCACCAAGCCACTTTAAGTTCAAATGTACAACTTTTTCTGTTTCTTTAGCTCTGTTATGTCAACTATTTTAAACCATCTGAAATTAAACTAAATTTTGTATTCGTTTTTCATAATGGACACTTTTCTTAGACGCAGCCGTCAATTTACTGCTCTGCCTCCGTTGGGATGTCTGAAGGGTGTGCCTGTCATAAAATGGACTGACCTGGGCAGCAGCTGTGTCCATATTGTTACCTCCAGGTTCCCCCCTGATGATCTTGATGAAGAATACATTTCAGGACCCACAGATGTTTGCTGAAGTGTTTGGGGAGGTTGTGTTAAAGATAAAGCTGTGTATCTTTTGTGTGTGTTTATACTCCTCTGGTACAAGTTGATGTTACAGATACCAAAATTGGTGCCACCCTTTTTAAGATGTGCTCATGTGTCGTGCCCTTTGATGGAAATGGCTCTGCTTCATGAGTTCTTGAACTAAAACACAACTGTAAACACACACACACGCATCACGAAAACACACATTAGTTAAATAGATGTAGCAAGGCAAGTGAGATTTTAGAGGAGAGGTTGTGTTTATATGTCAGAACCTTTCAATAGCTTGTCCTTTTGCCTCAGATGACCTTTGAAACTTGAGCCAAAGGCTTCTAATATGTAAAACAGTGAGTGTTCTGGGATGTATGATTATGTGTGACTGACAAATATTGCAGTATATGGCTTACTGACATGTATAACGACTGATCTCCTACAGCAGAGGTGTCAAGCTAATTTTCTTGTCAGTCCACATCAAGATCATGAATGTTCTCAACAGACTAAAAGTACAAACTGCTAAAACTGTTATATTTGCATTTTAGGAATGTAAATGGGTCAGAATTTCTCTTTGTTTTATTTTCATCATGTCTGATAACAGAATGAAGATTTCAGGGTCCAATTGCCAAATGTTTTTTTAAGGTATTAAAATGCTATCTACTGCAATAGGAATTAATTATATGTTGGCAAAATTTGAATTTTTCTCATCTTTCAAATAACTATTGAATTTTCTCTTTACATTGTTGCATATAATTTTGTATTTTTTAAACACTAAAGGTAGTCTTTAGTTCTTGGAGCCAGAACCAGCAAGGCAAGCCTGTCTCATTGCTGACATTCTGCCTGACAGACCAGAGCAGAAGCTGTGTTGTCTTTTCAGGAGATGCTTCCTCCTGCCACAACTTAGCAGCTAAGTTCTAAAAATAACAAAAGGTCATAATGCCCAGATACAGCCTAGCGAGCTTACGGCTATTTCAGTAAATAACAGGTTAGCAATTGCAATTACCAACTAAACTGTTTGGTCCTTATGTGTACTGTGCAGTTGCTTTAAAGTGATACAAATAGCTGATTGTGCTCAGTTGTGAGGATGTATGCTAACAATACCCTGGACTTACACAGATTGACATTTCTGCAGACATGTTGCCAGAAGTCCATTAGTGTTGCACAACCAGTGAGAGTATTTTTTTATTTTATTTTTTCCCACTTTCATAAGGAAAAAATGCAGCCACATTCATAAACTGGCACCTCTTGTCTCATTTTAGAGTTGGTGTAACGACCGACTGTTAATCGTGCAGGAAAATGCCAGAAGGGGCAATGACGTTTATGGCACGCAGCTGAGAAAATGAAACTATATCACTTAAGTTTCAGAAGTAATCAAGAATAATGAACTAATTTAAAAAGGAATTTCCCATAATGTTCTATGCAATCGCCACAAATAATCCTTTATGATGCAGAAAGATCAAATCACATATTAGTCCTAATTAATTTTCAGTTCTAAATGGGACCACAGCTGCAGGAAACATTATTTTCCTTGTTTTTGTAAAATATGTAACAAAGTGAGCAATTTACTGAATTCGTGAAGGGAATGCAAAATGTGGAAATAGTCTACCTCATTGTGGAGCTCCATGAGCAAAAGGCGTCAGCTGGTGGATTTCTTCTGGGGCATCTTGTCATGTTCTGAGTCTTCTATTCATTGTGAGCCATGGCATTTTGGCTATTGGAGAGTAAAGTGAGTAACTGCTCTTAAAATTAAAACAATGGAAAAATACCTAGCCCCTGGTGTTCAGATGGAAAATCCACAGCCTAACAATTCTGCAGATTTTATCAGCAGAACTCCATGTAGTAGCTGCTCCTGCTTTCTAGTGATTCTATAGATTGTCTTATATTATGTAGTCACAATTTAGAGACAGTTGTAGCATATTTGTAAACATAATATACTATATTTTCAATAAATGCAAATGGATTGTGACCAATAAGATCAATGGGCTAGTTTTCACAGAAGGTAAGTGCGACTCATGAAGGAGCAGACAGACTAGAATTTTGCAGTTGCGAGTGCCTTGTATTTATAGTGTGAAAAAAAAAATTATATACATATTTACAACAGTGGAAACATCCAAATGGCCATATAAAAATGCGCAAAAAAGAAAGAAAAACAAAATAAACAAAAACCACAATTTATCAATCCCTCAGTTCCAACATAAATGGACTCACACCCTTCAGTTCATCTAACCCCAAGCTGGGGTTGATTAGAGATCCCAAGCAGATTACAATTAAAGTGCTTGGTGCAGTGCAGGTCATCAGCTGACTAAAGTCAGATCAGACTGGGGACAAAATTGTTCATTAGCTGCAAGGAGCCTCCTACCAGCCTGGCAGGAGAAGCAGAAATCTTCCAGCACCAAAAGTGCAATCTTTTCTTGGGCTCTAGCTCACCATCGAACCTGGCCTGAATAATAAACAGGACCATTTTCTCAGTATATATATATATATATATATATATATATATATATATAATCAAAACATTCTAGTGTGCACACAAATTCATTAAATGGCACTCTTTGCACTATAAATAATTCTAAAAGTCAAATTCAGTTCATATGCATTTTCAATAATTATTAAATTCAATATAAATTACATCCATGAAAAATCCAATAAATATGCACCATATAAATTAGTTAACATGAAATGTAAAAAAACAAATCTAAACAAGTGCGCAATAAATATTTAAGGCACCTTATTGTCCATCAAATGGGTTAACAGTCAGTCATTTAGCAGCTACACCGACAACCAGTGACAACGAGCTAATGCTAAATCACACACGGAAACACTCACCAATTCCGCAGTTTTATCTCACACAAACAGATTTTTTTCACCTCCTTTATGGCTCTCAGTAGTTGGCTCCTACAGTTCAGCACATTATGTATAAGCATCATACAGATTTAAGGTGAATGACACGACGCTCAACTAACCTGCAGCTCTACTCCTCCCAACGCGTCCTAATGTTTCAAACCTCCCGGCTAATGCTAATATACCTAGCAGATAGGCTGCGATGGTACATGTGACACTAATTCCCAACAGCGATTGGCTGTGTAAAAATCTCGCGAGAATCGCTGACATTACATTAAAGATATCGCGAGATTTGAGATAAAGTGGAGAAACCGGACAATGGGGGAGTGGAAGTTAAAAATTATACACAGTTTAATGTGTAAAAATAAAAGAAACATTTTGTTTTATAAAAGTTACGTACTGGAGCTTTAATGTCCAATTAAATTGACTTCACTGTCGGTTCATGACAGTACAAAAAGAAGAAGATAGCACAACTATGACTTGTTTTTGAAGAGTTGCCAGGAGAAAGCCTATTTTCTGTAAAGAATACGCCAACATGAATTAGGTTTGCCAAGTCACCCCTGAGTGACCCGTAAGACTTACTTGAGCAAAGGACACCAATGTTAAGATCTTTACTAAAAATGCAAAGCGGCATCTCTTGAAAAAATCTGACACAGCATATCAGCTCAAACACCTTTCACTAGCTTTTAAGCACGAGGGTGGAGAAGAGGATTTGAACTTACCGAAGGATGTGGGCACCTTTGAGCAAAACTATTTTATTGACCTTTTTATCCCATCTGGAAATCTACAATAGAAATGCAGGAAAAGAAAAGAATCAGCGTATTGCACTTGTGACCTGCTGTGGTGGATTGTTTAGAGAGCAAAAACTAATGTCTCCTGATCTCAATGATCTGAAACAATTATGAGGAGAGGAGTGAATACAAATAACTAGAACTCATTCATAAGATTGGTACTTTTCCACACAGATTTTAATACTTATTGAAACTCTTGGATGCTTTTTTTCTTGCATTTTCCAGCTTCTAAGATTAAATAATTTTAGAACATGGAGCATACCAGTTTATTATTTATTAAATTCTGATGCATAAATCTTACATTGAAAAAAGGAATACTTCTTTTTACAATGACTATTGCATACTTCTTTTTGTTAATGGCACAAATCTTTGCTCTGAAAAACTTGCCTTATATAACTCTATAATATATAGAGTTTTAGAACAGTTATTATAAACAATAACTGTTCCAGTTTATTGTTTATAAACAATAAACATCTGTTTCTTGTCGATTATTGTTCATTGTCCTCCTTCTTTCCGTCTATTTCACTTTACTTTACGTCTATTTCCAAATACTTAGAGTTTAGCATCAAAGTAAAACTCATATCCAGAAAAACATTTACACATGCATGTTGAATGGATCAATCACAATTAATCTAGAAAGCTATTATTTAAGCCATCATGGCTTAGATATGCCATGCTAGTGCACATTTGTACTGTTAGAAGGAGGCAAGTCAGGCAGAGAAATAAACACAAAAATAAGCAGCAAAAGCTATTTTCTTTCCTGTGCTCGGCTTGACCCTTGCTGTAGAAACAGCCCTTCAGCCCAATGTACCTTATAAATGCTGGAAAATCAATAACAAAAATGTGACTGGGCTGACAGAATATGATGGTGTGAAGGATTGTTTCAGCTCTATTAGTTAAAGATGCCCTGTGGGCTTCTGATAAAAATATTTGTTCAATCTTATTTTTTTTTTTAGTCTTTCACAAAAAAAGATAGCTTCAGTTTTGATATTAGAGCCAGGCGGAGACATTAATCTCAGGTTACAAGCACTTTATTAAGAGTTTACCGGTTTTACAAACTGAAATTGCTGGTCTGAGGGACAGGTGTCAAAAAGCTTATAAAAGTCATTACATTTGTTTTGGTGTCAATTAATTGAAAGCTTATGCTTATCAATATTTTACCATTCTAATGACTTCTCCGGTTACGGTTTCAAACTTTCTTTTATCAAAGTGTCTGATGTTAAAGAGAATGTGTTGGGTATGGACTTAAGAACGGATGAGTGTACTGAGAATATTAAACACCACACTGTCAAAACCAAATGCAGTTTTCCATCAGTCCCTTTAAAATCCTTACTTACTGATTATACAATCCAGACCAGCTAACCTTTTGCACATTTACAGGAAAAACAAATATGCTGTTTGGAAACATATCCAGTCATGACAAATACAGCCAGTGCCATTATTCTTTTCTTATTGTTAAAGTGTACTTTTGCTTCACATAATGATCGTTTAATTATGCTCACCATGTTATGTTGGAGAAACATTTGTTTTTCATTAGGCAAATATTGCAACAAAAGAGTTGAGTGTAAAACATCATAGGCTCCTTATAAGATATTTGACTGTAATCTCTATATAGATCAATCTGAAGTGCAAAACTGACATCTCTATAAAGCTTTACATTAAAGGTTTCACATGAATTTTACGTTTATTTTTTATTTTTTTGAAGAAAAGAAAAGTCTTGAACTCAAAATTCCTGACAGAAAGTTTTTCCGAAATTCATAACTGAGGTTGTTGCCTCTGCTGTCTGACTGACAGTTGATTAAAATCTCCCCACTACACCCCGTTTAAGACATCTGAACTACACCCTTCAGAATCACAGTCTGCACTGCAGCGAGGAACCAAGTACTGGTGTGCTGGGTTTATTGTTATAGCACATTCATAAACCTACATCTCTCTGAGCATGAAGCTCAGTAGCTAGATAGAGATGAAAGAGCAAATCAAATTTCTCGCCATAATCTCATTCTTTGCAGAGTGTGTGCAGCCCTGAACTTCCATATCCATCTTTAATGTCTACTTTCTGTGAATGGAGCACCTTCCTATATTCTTTTAGATATTAGGTGTATAGAGTTCATTTCTTCTTTTTCTGTATCACTTCACCAACCATCCACACCTTAGCTTCTGGTAAACAGGCTGTGGAAGGCAAACAGAGCAGTTTGTTTTCATTTTACCAGGGTTGGAAACTTATTTCAGCAGATGCAGAGAAAATCATATTTCACCGCCAGATATCAGTCCCCCTTGATGTTGATGCATTACCTGAGTCAAGAATATTCCCATTCACTCTCCAAGTAATTGCATTTAGATTTCACCACCTGCAGACAAGTTGAAAAATTCGGAATTGTAAACAAAGCAGAAAAACACAATTATCCCGTTTTGAAAATGCACTGGAGGGGTTCAGAGTAAATTATACTATCTGGGACAGAGGCATGTTTGATAGCTGGAGCGCGGCATAAATAAAGCCCACATCAGCAGCCCACTCAGTCATAATTATGCTGTTGGTCAAAACACAAATAAATTAAATGACAACATTCAAGTGATGTTAATCCAGATTATTTTGAGTCAACTTTTCACTGCTATATTCTCAGCTAAGTAAAAAAAACTGAAACAGTAATAATTAAGGGGATTATTTGAACTCTGGCGGAGTTCAAATAAACATTTGAAAATAATTTCAAAGACTTGGCAATCTGCGTCTTGTTCTCTTAGCAATTATAAGACATAGCTCATACTATGATTATGAAATCTCCTGATTTACTTTTGTTTGTAAGACAGTGGCATCTGTTGCCATTTTAATAAAATAGTTGTTTCTCTTTCTGAGCATTGATAGTGTATAGAAAGGTGTTCAGTTTCTGATAGATTTTTGCAATTTGCTGAAGATGGGTGCTGCCACCTGGAGAACGTTGTCACACATTAAATTGTATGCCGCTTTCATATTGGAAACCCCGTGCATGGAAACTTCTAATCTAGATGATGAAGGAAGTTACAAATCTGTACCTTATGCAGGTATGCAGTGTCTTTAGCCACTAAAAAGTTTCATCTAGAGCAAAGAAAACACCAATTTGTTGTCTACCACCATTTCCCAAAGGTGCACCCAGCTTCCATCTTATTATGGGGATGTGAAATATTCAATCTAAGATGATTTCACTGGCTCTAACTGATGCATTTTTTCCTCAAAAGATGGTTAATCTCCCATCTCCTTTTAAATCTATGTGCAGAGTTGCCAGCTCTTGAATAGCAAAAGGGATGAGACCGGTATGAATGAGGTCAGCATTAAAAAAAAGTGTGAAATTACTAATACTTCTTAATTTTCATGAAGCATCTAAAAATATGCTTTGGTCAATAACATTTGCCATGAACACAACTGAAAAAGCTGCACATTAAAAAACCCATCCACCGTGGTTTGCTCAAGACGCTAAAAATATGTAACAAAATACCACTGTGTTCAGAATATTGAGTCATATCAGCAGTGTTTGAAAAATTGCTTTGCTTTGGCTGCTCATATGAAATGAGAACTAGCGTAAAAGTGATTGAACCTCAGAAGAATGAGACTTGGTAACATTGCTATTTGCCAAGATAAATGTATGAAAATGCCTACGGGTGATAAATTATAACTAATAACCAGATAATGTAACTACAGATAGCTGGCTGAGGACATTACCCTGATTTTTTCTTTACCTTCCAGCCATCAGAGAACTGTTTTACCACATCTAGCTCGGTCCTGCATCCTGTGCAATACAACATAATTGGATGGTCTATCCGAAGGTTCTGCAAGAGAACTTGAGATGGATGGATCTCCAAACCACTTGTTTTGACAGATAACGTCTCTGCTTTTAAATGTTGTAGTTAATGAGGCTTAACCAACTGCTGTCTTTGCTGTTCACTCTGGCTGCATACTGCCTGACCCCATCAGAAAAAATGCCACACAAGCTGCTGTGAGTCTGCTGTAATGGAGTTGGAACAGAGAGATCTTTTCTTTATGGTACTTATGTTATATACTTATGCATTTTGAGCCCTTAAGTAGGAGTTGCTTGAATCCCAACAATAATTACATGTTACCATTTGTGCACTGTTGCCTGCTCCCCAGCACAATAACTTTTTATTACAACTTTCACAAAATGCATCCCTCTCTCTCGGAGTTGCATAATGTGCTACGCTTTTCTAATTTAAAACATTACCATAAAAGCACAGTCCTCTTCTAACTTTATCATTAAAGGCTCTACAGAAGCAGAAAGAGGGAGGTGGGAGGGAAAAATGGGGGGCTGTTGAGCGTCTACTGATGGACTAACTCAATTTTAGGGAACACAATGGAGCCAGAAACTGATTTCCAAAAGGCAAATTGTCATTCTCAGCAGTATGGCACCTGTCTAGTGAGTTCATCATCCTGTGCTGTGGGTGTGCTTGTGAGAGGAAGCCGAGACCAAAGGAGATGGCCGCATTATTGTGAGGTCTACGACTGGGAGATTTGAAACGGAAAGTGTTTGAAATGCATATGAAACGCACAGAAACAAAAATCAGCAATGCGCTTGGAATCCATTCATAGAGGCACTCAATTGGTTTTGGCCAGATTGAGTGGGCGAGCAGGTGGGGATCGAGCAAATCGACCCAGACACTGATGCTGTTGCCTCGGAGACAGACTGAGAGCCCCCTGATCCCCAGGACAACATGTCGCCTTGTCTTTGTACTTCGAACCCCCCACTTCCACACCAACTAACCCATCTGCACCCCTCTAAACACACACATTCAAGCCCATCCTCCACCTCTATTATTTCTTCATCTTTTAGGCTGGGGGTGCACCATCAGATGCGGGTTCCTCCCTTCTCCATTTAGGGCTCCAATTACAAACCTGTCTGCATAGATTAAGGAGGAAGCCCATCTGACAGCTGGAAAACACCTCCACATGTTAGCACATGCCAACACACAGACTGCGCAGTGCACGCCAAGAACACAAGCAACCCCTGATCGGCCTGTGCAAACCAACATCACCCTCGTGCTCATCACTTTGCTGCTTCGCTCTGCAGCATTAACACCTACCAGATCTTCTCAGTGACATATCTGTACCCACACTGTCACCTCGGCAAACCTGCACACAGAAACCCCCCTTAGGAACAAAGCAGGACTTTGCCACCTGTCACATTCACAAAGAAACAACAAGCTTTAATGAGACGGAGAACTCCTAATTGGAGGCGCTATCTTCTTTAATTGTTGTAGAAACAATTCTAGGGGTTAAAACAGATGATAGTTCATCTCCCCTCTGTAGTTCAGATGCACAATCACAGCTGCCTGAACATCTCTGCCTGAACAGCTTTGTTTAGTTTGAAGTATGTTGCTATGCTCGGTGACAGCCTGCAATACCAATTCAACCGTTCTCTCTAGCTCCTATAGGCGTACAATGTTTTCTTTCACAAGTTCACACTGGTGAATAATGGTTCTCCGTCCTTATTGTGAGGTAGGGGGAGGGTGATGTGGTAAGGCTAATTGACATTTTTTCGAGGGAGTTAGTCAAACAAAGCAGAATGAGCTGTGCTTCCAAAAAAAAAGACTGAAAAAAAAGAGTCTGTTTTAAATATTATATCTTTTTGTATCTGTTTTCACATATTTTAACCAGATTAAGATGATGAGGGTTTGTGTTGTTAATGTAGACATTCTCACCCACTGGAAAACATACAATAAGAATTGGCTGTCCTCCAAGACTTAGCAGCTTTTGCCTGAGGGAAGAGAACACAGACAAGTGTTTGACTTCAGAGAAAGGAAAACAAGCACCAGTCTTTTCTCTGTAGCTGGTGTGTAATTGCAAAATGCACCAGCACCTTCAAGAAACAACAGAATGTCACAGCCTTTTCCCTCCACCCAATTTCTCTCCCATTGTTCTGTTCTCCCTCTACAACCAGAACCCGTACATTCAACAGTGATTTCTTCAGCCGCAAAATCCCCCGTCATTCCTCAGGACAAATCCACATGACCCAACCATAAAATGACACGCTCGAGCATCTCATCACACCTCGGTCTGCTGTGAGACCTGCCGGCGCTTCACTCATTACTATGGGCTCAGATATCAGAGGCCAGTGATGTAGTTATGGTTGTGGGATTACGGGCTCGTACGGGGTAGGGGGATCGAAGCTTGTCCTTTGGGCCTTAAACCACATCACGAGCAAGCAGGGACTCTGACTGCTGGTGCATGAAGGAGGAAAAGGCACGTTTCATGAACCATGACCTGTCACTGCACTATACACAGCCTTCAGGAACCGTACCCCTGGTGATTGTAAATCCTGCCTTCAGCTATATGTAGCAGCAAAACACCTGTCTTATAGTCCACTGACAGGCATCAGCTAGCCTGGTCTTGGTAAACAAGTCTCTAGAGAGTGTATGATTTTTGATTTTTATTTTGTGTTCTTTATCTTCTAACTAGCAAAGCAAAGTGTGTCCACTCCCATGCTGTATTCCTGGCTTTGTTTCACCTACCAGTCTATCTCTCTATGGTGTGAAACTGCAGCGGCATGTTGGTCCACTTCTGAATTTACAGCATCCAGCCATCTTTGGTAGAAAATACAACATATCGTGACAACATTGACAAGAGCTTCGGCTTCCATCCAGTTACAAACTATACATGTGGTCTGCATGGGGCAAACATCACCCTCTAAAGGTCAACTGATTGTCAAAACCAGCTCAGTATGTGAAAGCATGCTGTGTACACATCAAAATGTGTGAATGAGGAAAAACACATAATACTAAGTTTTTACTAAAGCTGTTTTTTTGGGGGGGTGTGGGGGGGAGGAGGTATCTCCGTCCCAAACATCAATGGGAAGACTTGCTATGGTGTGTTTGTTGTGATGTCATCTGCCTTTATTTATTGATGCTTATGAGTATTTGGATGTAGCTCAGTCATTCTGCTGCTTCATTTCTGTTCAGTCTATAAATTTGTTTTAGGATTTGAAAAATCCCTTTTTGTTTTTGAGCCATCTTTGCATGCATACATGACACACATTTTAGAACATTGTGCTTTGGAAAATGCTATTTTCCAAAGCACAATGGAAAATTGTGCTATATATATAAAAATATATAGTATTTTTAGACCACTGGAGAAAGGCCCCAGCTTTCCCCAGCCCTCCACATCCCCCGTGACCCTGAAAAGATAAGGGGGTATAGAAAACTGATAACTGGATGTTTTAAAACATAATTTTATTTTACTTTTGTTGTTTTGCTGTTTTTTTAAACCTTCATCTGCTTTGTCAATGTGTTTGGACTATGATATTTCTGTTTCCTAAAATTTTCAAATTTTCAAAGTCATTCTTACTAATTTGTGGCTTTTTGTAAATCACCATATGCTCCGTCTTGTATAGCTTGCAGTGTCTTGGGCCTTATTTTCAGATTTTTCTTTTTCTTTTTCTTTTAATGAATTGTTGGGAAATATCTTTGAAATGGCTGGGTGTTACGTGAAATAAGATTTCCATGCTTCAATTTGCTACTGTACTTTGTTTCTCTTGTGATTAGCACTTTGAGGTGAGAGCATGAGCTCACTTACTAACCAACCAACACTAAGATTCAACTCTAAAATTAAGACAACAGAACAATGTTCTGTTTTTTTTTTTTTTTTTTTTTTTAAATAACGTAATAAGAGAGCTTCATTTAAAGAGCAGCAGAAAATTTCTACATGGAAATAAACGAGGAACTCTTACAGACTGCAGCATCCAACCTCAATATCCTGGTAATTGCTGCAGTTTTTGACAGATGTGCCTCATGTTTCTTCCCATTTCCTGCCTTATTGAAGTTAGCAAGCCTCAAAGAACACCAAATGTTGTCTTCCTGACTGATTTGCAACCACTGAGGGGCTTCGTGTTAGAATAATTTCTGACAACTTATGAAGAATACATCTACAGACTCATTAAGGTTCTTAAATTATGGACTACAGATTTGTTCACTTTAATTTTGTTCTAAACATTCAAACATCTCAATAAGATTTAAAATTATATTTAAATTACCGACAGCATACACTGCTTGAAAAACCCTACCGATTTAATAAGCACAATTTATCCAGAACTTTCCCAGAAAGGATGTCAGTTTGGCGTCTGCACCAGCCTCAAAAATGTCCCTTTTAGCGGACTGTAGTCTGAACTTCAAACACCAAAATCTTCAAGGAACCTGATACATTGACCTCCCTGGTATATACACCACAGCATTTTATTTTCCAAGCACCTTCTGATTTATCGATTCTTATAAAGGGAAAGGTTGTAACTTCAAGCAGCAGATGTAGGAATTATTTTTAAATAGCTGTAATAGTAGTACACCTAAATGTCTGAGATACTGAATTTTGGGTGTTCTTTACCTGTAACCAATAATCACTAATCATCACTTTCTGAGATGACTAGCAAGGAATATTGCACTTGTGCTTGACTTGTTCTAAAAAGAACAAGTCAGGGGATGGATACAAAAAAGAATCTCTAAGGCACTGAACATCCTCTGGAGTTATCTTGTTCAGAGTGCCCCAAAACCCTTTACCATCTACCATCAATGTAGCCATTGATGGTAGTGAGCTACATTGCATCCACAGCTCACCTAGGGCAGGCTGCTGTGCATCTTGCCACTGGTGGCAAGACTCCTTGCCACAAACAGGCAAGGTCTTTCACCCAAGGACAAAACTCCAAAAAAATCTGAAAAAGAGGTTTTTAAAGAGAACAAGTCAGGGGATGGATACAAAAAAGAATCTCTAAGGGACTGAACATCCTCTGGAGTTAAATTCATCATCAAGAAATGGAAGAAATACAGTATGACACGTGTGTAAAACTGAATGGATCATGTTGTCTTCACAAACTGAGTGAGTGTGCAAGAAGGAGACCAGTGAGCGAGGCCACCAGAACACTTCTGACTTCTAGAAGGAGCGAAGATGGTTGGTTGGAGAGAGTCTGCATGCAACAAATGTTGTCTTTATGGGAGAGTGGGAATGAAAGACTTGACTAGAGTTTACCAAAAGGAACTTGGGAAACTCATTGGTCAAGTGGAAGAAAGATGTTTTGGTCTGGTGAGACCAATTAAGCTTTTTGGCCACTAGACAAGATACTATGTTTGGTGAACAAACACGCCACCATCCCCACTGTGACACATGGCGGTATCATGTTGTGGGGAGGCTTTTCTGAAAAAGGTAGAAGATGAAATAAATTAATCAGAATAAAATCCTGGATGGAAATTTGTTTCCATCTGCAAGAAAAGTATGACTTCAGGGAGCATTTATGTTCCAGCAAAACACTGAACCAAAACCATCCGGCTAAAGCTACACAGAAATGGTTTGGAGACTACAAGGCGGATGTTTTGAAGTGGCTAAGTCAAAGTTCAGACTGGAATTCGACAGACGATTTGTAGTAGGGCGTAAGAAGGGCTGTTCACAGCTGATCTCCATGCAACCTGACAGAGCTGGAATGGATTTTCAAGAAAGAAAGTAGTAAAACTGCAGGGTCCAGGTGTGAAAACCCAATTGGGACCTGTCTACACAGACGCCATATTGTGACTGCAGCCAAAAGCCTGTCTACTAAATAATGGCTTGAAGGGGATGAATATTAATATCGTGATTGATTTGCAAAAACAATAAAAATGTAAAGCATCCAAGTGGGGGAGTATTTTTATAGGCACTGGACATTGGGTTTCTGAATTTGCTGATACATACTGTATTGAAGTTTCCCAAGTAAAGGGTACAATGTTGTATTCCAGTTTAGGTTTTGAGCTAACCTCCTTAAGACCACTTTGGTTGTCTGGTTTTATCTAGTCACGTACACGACACAAAAAGAGCACATGTGTTCTCAGAGCAAATGACCCACTTGCAGCCCACCTTGGGATCATTAGAGACCCACATGGGCACCATTTTATGAGTCAGAACAACAGCTCATCACTCACTCATGAGAGACCCTCGTGGGACTGTTTGCCAGGTGGGCATTGCACACGGCTTTGGTTCAGGATATTATTTTTGTCATGCAGACTAATGAGCACCTGGTAAGTTAATTGTGGAGGCAGCACATCTGATTAACAGCTTTACATATACTTAAAGGTATTTACAAACCAGCCAAACAACTAGAGTGGCTTCCGCCGAATAAATTGCTGCGCCGCATTCTTAAGCTCGAAATATTTCCCACCTGGAAGTCATGTGGGTGTCCTTCTTGCATCTACCTAATCGCTGTTTGGGAGCAAGCATTTCCTCTAATAGATCACAAAGTCAAAGTGACATTGGGTGCAGATACGGTAAGAATGTGATTGTGTGTGTGCGTGTCTCAGAGGGGGTTCCTGAATAAGGGGGTTGGGCAGAGTCCAAACCTGACAATACAATCACCCTTCAGTACTCCCTTATGGGCAGTCTTCAAGGAGTCTGGGTTTCATCAGGTTTTGTATTTCAGACCTATTGATTATCTGCACTGAGGGGACTCTGTGACAAAGCCTCAGCAGGACTTCTCCATCAGTAATGAGTAGGCTAACCTCTTCACAAATACACACACATAGTCACACACACTTGCTCTTCCGTGTTATTGGTTGCCAGGTTATGAAACAGAGACGTGGGGATATGGTCCCTGGGAAAAGCTTTAAAATCTTGAGCTGACATTATTTTTGATTATTTTTATGCCGCATATGCAGTCACCTGTGAAATGCCAAAAACATCAACGTGTACAACCTTTCCCTTTTGTTAATCTTTTCGTCATTTGAAGCTGACTGACTCAACTTCACTGACCAGGCTCCTCTCTTCTGAATACATGTTTATCTCGGTGACCTTTAATCAACAATGATCATGGCAGGGACATGCTGGAGAACTGTAATTTCACCTGTAATGACCAAAGAGAGTTTTTAATAAGTAAATAAACAATACTGTGTGTTATCTACGGAGATCTTGATTAATATGCGCTGACTTTTATTTCCCCTTTCTGTGATATCAGTAACAGACATAAATGTGTTACTCAAGGAGAAGGTGAAGATGGATCGAGGGCTCCATCTAGTGGCCGTGGGAAGCACGATGTTCCATGTTGGCCGTCGTAAAAATAACACCACGTGGACACAACGCTTTACGGCAAATTGTGAGTATGGCTTCTCAGCTGATCTGTAGCGAAACTCAAAGCAGGTGAATAAAATTGTTATTCATTCAGAAATAATTACTATGCTCCTCCAGATACTAAATATCCCCAAATTCTTGTCCTTTTAGGGTGAGTTCAGTGCTAAACAGAGACGTAAAGCAGTTTGGGAAAAAGTTCATGTTCGACTGTAATGAAGAAACCTGCTGGAACTCGGACCAGGTAAGAAAATAAAGTGACAGCTTTGTTCCAAGTTCATGTTATTATTATTATTATTATTTTATTTTATTTTTTTACAGTAAACAGTGTTGCATCGTGAAGAAATAAAGCTGATTTAGACATCTAGTCCAGTGAAGATGACTTGAGTTAGAAACCAAGGGTGAGAAAGAATGAGGATTTAAAGTGACTTTGTACCTCTTGTTGTTTTGCGTAATATTGGGGTTTTGATAGTCCAAAAGAAGTAAAACAAAAAAAATATCCAGGGAGTGGTTACTGAGTTAACAAAAACTCCTGGCAAATGTCAGAGTAACCTTCAGATGGTTAAGTCAGAACCTGATGTACACAACATTAAGAAAAAGGTTTGGAGGTGGTATAATGGTCTGGGGACACGTTTCTCTGCACTATTTAATCCCCGTAGCATGCCGACTTTGACCCTAAAGCCTGGTTACTCTGTTTTTGTTTGTCTGATAGCTCAACTTTCTCCTCCTTCTTCGGTTGTGCAAAAAGTGAGTGTAGCAGCCAAAGATGGTTAGTTTGACTCAGTCCTCATATTTTCTATCATTTGGGATTTTTTTTCTCTAACATTTCTTCTTCTTGAAAGTCAGACTTGAATAGAAAAGATAAAAAGCTGAGACCATGTTGGCCTAATATTGATAAGGATGCTTTTTTTTAAATAAGCGAGACATTAAATGATACCGTTTGCCTCAACACAGTTAGCTTTATTGAGTTAAGAATTATATTCAAAATAAGTATGTGCACCAAGCACAGAATTACAAAACATTCATTAGAATTAGCATTCTGTTGGGCATTTAGGAAACTAATTGACCAGATTTTTTGCAGATAAGTTTCTCTAGCTTTCTAAAGGTGCAACTGCAGCATAACTTATTAATAGATCCTAAACCTTTTAAAGTTGACAACAGTGATTGTCGGCAAAAATAATAATTTCAGCTGAACATCCTGCATGTAAATGTTCTTTTACTTAATCAGAACTGAAGATATCAGAATTTCTTAAATTTGAATTTTGTTGAATACGTATTTACTTGAAATGATTATAAACAATTAGGGTTTTGTTCCAATGTGCAGCATATTTTCTAGACTTCCAGGAGTTCAGAAAATAGAAAACTGCATTTTTTTATGACATATTGTACTGTCCACGTCACAGTGTGGCTCAGTCGTTGTCTTCTCTTTGTCAGGGGGACTGTCAGTGGGTGCTGCTGGAGTTTCCTCGATCGGTAAAAGTCTCCGTGGTGAAACTCCAATTCCAGGGCGGCTTTTCGGCTAAAACATGCAGATTAGAAGGTAAACGTTGCAGTTTCTTGAAAGAAGTATTTGCCATTCTAACTTTAGAGTTTCCTGTAGCAAGCGCGACAAGATGATGCAAACTATATTTGTTTGTGCTTTCTGCAGGTTGCTGCAAAGACGGAGACTTCACAGAGTTGAGCCAGTTTTACCCAGAGGACAATAACTGTCTTCAGATATCCTCACTCAAATGTTTACATTAGGACTACTGTCATGCATGTTGCATGTTCACAAGACATGCCTGCAGGTGCTTCTCATTAAATTAAACATTAGGGAAAAGCTTAATATTGCCACTAAAGTCATTTTTTGCCAAAAGTGTTTTTTTGTTTTTTTTTGCCTAATTCATATTTTGGCAATTAAAAGGCAGCGATATATTTTCTTTCTGCCAAAATCACTTTTGGCAAAAAAAAATTACTTTTATTAAGGCGACAATACATTGTTAATATTTTACTTCAAAACGTGAAACTTGTATGTTCACTACTACTTGTCTAAAAGATTTTTGTACTCATTAATCTTTGTGTGATGAATTTATATGGTTGGATTTTCACTTTTCCAGCTGAAAAACATTTATTGAGAAGCACCTGCACGTTAAGATGACTTGATGAAATGAAAATATTAGTAACGGCTTAAAGCCATTTTGAAGTGCCATTTAAAAATAAAAAAAATCAGAACAAAAACATTTGCATTAATTACCTAATATTTTTTTCTTGTATCCAGCAGTTAATATAAAACAGAAAATGAAACAGTTTTACGCATTTGCTCTTCTTACAGAAATGTAACTTCAAAGAACAGCACGCTTCCTGTTGCTGTTCTGTTCGGCTCATAATAGTTATTGGACAATATTTTTCTGACCATGTTGTTCATTATCGCCACCCGTATTTTGTTCTTAACTCCACACCCACAGCTTTCCCATACAGGAGGCCCCCACCGTGGACAAAGTAAAAATACTGTTTGAGAACAGCACCGACTTTTTTGGGAGAATCATTGTTTATTCCTTGGACATTTTGGGGGAAAAAACCTCATGAGCATCTTTTTTTTTCATGCTCTCATGAGAGAGGAAATAACCCGTGGCCAAAGTAAAGGGTGGTGTGGTGACACTTGGAAAACATGTCATCTGTAATGCCACCTTGTGAACTGATGCAAACGTGGCCTTTTTTGGTATTGCTGCGTTCAGACGTCTGTGTGGAAGTTTCACTTCACGTCAGTGAAACAGGAAAATGCACACATTGGACACGTTGATGGCCATAGTGATGTGAAAAGTTTGCTGCGTTTAAAAATGTATATTGTGCCTTTTGAATTACACGACCGATATATCGAAAAATAGCATTTTATTAAGGCTTTTTTTCCCCCAATTCCATTCAAAACAATTCTACAGAACAATTGACATTTCATTCATTCTTTCAAAATAGCTTTTACATAAACTGTCAAAAAAAAACCAACTGTTTTTTTTCTTTTTTTTAAACTGTAAGTGCATAAATAAATCCATTTTACATTTCTATCTTCTGTTGTGTTTTGTCGATGTGACGGATGTTTTTACCCTCTAAATGTTGCATTGATGTGAGCAAAGCGTCTTCTGCCTAATGTTTCTACGGGTTTATTTGACGTCATGTTGGCTTGTAGAGTTTCAGGATGTGGTCCTCCAACACTTTCTGAACTAGAAGAGAAAGGGAGGAAAAAAATGTTGTTTGTTTTTTTACAGATAATTTATGACAAAAACTTTTAAAAATGGTTTAAATTGATACTTGTAATTATTGCCTTGCAAAAGTATTCATATTCCATTAACTTTTACACATTTTGGTTAATTACAACTATAATCTTTAATTTCTTTATTTGGGATTTTATGCAAAAAAAAAGAAAAGAAAACTAAGCAAAAATAGTAATTCATGGTACATGGATTCATGGTGTTCCTTTTTTTCTTTTTACCACAAATCTGAAAGTGTGATTTTAATATTTATTCAAGACGTTTTAACTTGTCATGCCTGAATAAAATTTTGTGCAACAGATAACCAGAAGTGGGTAAATAGTTTGAGTGTATTTTAATCTCAGTGTAACTACAGCTGCACTTTGAAGGCCTTTGATGTTTTGGGTTTTTTTTTTTTCTTTTAAAGAACATTTGTGAACTGAGCAGTCATGTAGAACAACAAGGCCATGAATAAATTTGTTGGGTGGTTTGAAATCGGGTTACGTCAAATAATAAGCCACTAAAAGCTAATAGCAGAACAATCTGATTAAAAATTTAAACTTGTTAACTTGCATTCAAAATGAGTTGTTTTTTTCTATCACATAAAATTCTAATAAATTACAATGCAGTTTGTGGTTTTAACATGACAAAATGAGAGCAAATGTAACTCCTTGGAACAATCTAATACATACGTTTTTTGTGTCCAAGTGCAACAGCTAAGGCCATTGGACTGTAGCCAGAGTCTGATTCTATGGTCATATCTGCTCCTTTCCCTGTAAGAGATTACCATTGTTAGAATAAACCTGCTTTAATCGAGTGTTACTACTATTATTATATATATTCTTTTATTTTGTATAAAAAAAACATGCAATGTACCAAGTAGAGCTTCTACACATTTGATGTGGTTCCCTCGTACAGCATAAAGAAGAGGAGTTCCACCATTCTGGGAATAAAAAAAAAAGCAGTGGTTATATTTTAACATATAACTTGTTCTGCTGATATATATTCAGCATGTGTGAAGGAAATGTCTAAAGTCCCAGCTGTACCCAGTCGTAGGTGTTAATGTCCACTCCATGTCTGAGGAGAGACTCGACGATGTCCACGTAGCCGCCAGAGCTGGCCAGAGTCAGGGCGCTCTCTCGCTCCCTTGCAATTGTGTTGGGATCCGCACCCTTTAAAGTATATTTCTATGAAATTTTTATTTCATTGAAAATGACACTTAAGAGTTTCTATGTAATGCGTGTCTTGTTTTTTTCTCCTAACCTTTTCCAAGAGAAAGTCCACCATAGCTTTTTCTCCAAACGCAGCCGCCCACATGAGGGGCGTAAAACCCCGATCATCCTGCGTGGTGAGCACTGAGCCGTCTGCAAGATAAAAACACAAAACACTCGGGATTGTGGAATCAAGTATTTTTCAAAACAACAGGAAGGGATTTTTCTTACCTTTACTTAGATGTGCAGCCACTTGCAAAACGTCACCCTGAGCTGCTAGCTGATGTATGGACAGAGCTGTTGGGAGGTTAAAAAATAACTGATGCAAATAATCCAGAAACGATGATGAAACACCTACTGTTTTGACCAGAGGTTTACACGCATTCATGGGGGTAATAAAAGTCATCTCCATTTTGGGCTTTTAACTATTGACAACTTTTTATCTTGTTTTATTTTTATTTTTTCTGGATGGACTGATATGACAAACAACTTCAAAGAGCTAGTAAAACACTGTTCATTTGAATTTATTGCAGATTTTGTCTAATACATAAAATCATCATGACCAATGTTTGGATAAATGTTTCTTAGCCATAAATACCCCTGCGGAATACTTTTTGTAGCTATCAGCAGGCTTCTGGCTGAATATATGACCACTTGTTTGGGTGAACCAACACATTTAAATGAACTTTTAAATTCAAGCATAATTTTAAGCATAGTCCATGAATTTATCAATTATGGTTGAGGATGGCACTGAAATACGTAATGACGAAATTGTTAAGATGTTGAAGGATTTGAGCTGCCAGCTGTCCAGCATGGTGGACATGGTGATCTTTGGTTTGAGAACCATATTTTGACAACTCCAAATGGACTTCTTGTCAATGTGGAAAACAGCTCAAATAGTTCCCTCTGGATCTGCACCATTTCAGTTCATGGCCCTGTTAACTACTGTCACTGTGGACAGTGGCACTGGTGCTCCAACATATTCCAGGTTATATTAAGCTTATGGAAAACATACTATAAATTATAGGTGTTCTACTCAATTATTGTTTTTTTAAACACTGCCAATGTGTGGACGGCTAGGATGCACCATCAAAAGTCCCAAATAAATATGGACTTTTGTGCCTGCAAATAGTCTCCTGGTTTTTGAAACTGCACATTTCTAAGTGCATTTACTTACAGTCTAATGTTGCTGGACGTACTGTTACTTCATTCCCACGCTGCTTGTTGGTCAAAGTAGTGGAGTGTTTAAAGATGTCATCCTCCTCCACATCCATCTCTAGAGTACCAATCAGAGAAAACACATCCATGTTAGTGGACATAGACAGAGGGGATATTTTATTTACAGTCCATCCAATCTAAGACTACCATAATCAGATGACATAGAATACTCTGGTAGTGTAAAGTGTCAAGAATGTGAGCACCTGTGGAAGATATAATACCGTTTGGATTTCCACGTGTTGAACTGGAAGAATGTTCAGCAGCATTAGGCTGCTGAATGTGATGGCCATTTGTAACCTCTTCATCATCTCTGCTCTCCATCATAACTACAGAGAACAATTTGACACTAGATTATGCGTCTGCACAAACAAGTGAGAGTCAACAAAAAAGAGTTTGTAAAATCTGCGGGGGGAAATTCCTTACCTCATCCAGCCACATTCACAGACCCACTTCCTTTTGGGAAAACAGAAAGTGTAAAATTTCCGCTCGAACACCGGATCGTTTCGGTTTCCGAACAGTTTGGAAAGTACACTTCTCACGTTGTTCGGTTGTTTTGCTAGTTAGAGACAATGTTAAGGGAACAGACGAGATGAAATATCGTTTGAATCAGCAGTCCGTTTCGGGCATCAAAGCATCTCTGACTAAGGAAAAACGTTTGTTGGAGTCGGTGTTTCTGTCCGGAATCTCGTCGTGTTGCACAGATGGACAATAATACGGAAGCAGGAATCAGCTGACGCCGTTCTTCGCGCTGTTGTGCTTCTGAGAGGAGAGACAAGCTTTTGTCATGGATGACCAAGAGATGCAGCTGAAAGTGAGGAGAGGTAAACAGCAGCAAAACAAATCCGTACATGACTTTTTATTGTAACCATACATTAACGTTACAGCGCTAAGAAATGGTTGCTCAAGCTAGCGGCCAAGCTAAGTCCTACATATAATACCCTTAAGTGTTTGTTTCGCTATTGTTATGTTTCACGGCACGAATTACACATTTAATGCTGTGTCCTGGCTTGTTTGACTCCACAGTGAGTGACAAATTCACGGAGAGTATGTATGTCCTGGCTAACGAGCCATCAGTGGCTCTGTACAGGCTGCAGGAGCACGTCAGGAGGTCCCTGCCTGAGCTGGTGCAGCACAAGGTAATCGATGTTACTCCTTACAGCTGTCTGCAGCATTAAAAAAGAAAAAAACTAAATCTTCCAGCAACACATTGTAATTTGAGTGAACAATCATCTTTAGACTATCCAGTTATGAGTCTGAAACTTATTTACAAACAAATATTGGCTCCTGATCTGCCTAACGCACTAAATGTTGTGTTTTTTAGCTATGAATGCATTGGATAGTTTAACTCATCCTTATTTAATTTATTGATCCAGTGTAAGATGCTGACCTCCCCTAGTTATTCATATCGATGTTAGAATAATTATAGTTTTATTATTGCTAACATTTATATATTGTTTAGATTGTAAGACATATTTAAGACACAGGCTGTCACTCCAACTTTCTTCTTTAAAGTTATTTTAAAGTCTTTCAAATACTTTAAACTATGGGAATTGTTGAACAGAACAATTGCAGGTGGGGGGGGGTTGTTATGTAAAACCAAGCTTTGCTTACCATATACACTAAGCATACTGAGCTGTGTTACCAGCCAGCAGCAGATGATGAATCAAACAGATCACTTGGTGTTTTGGAGAAGCTTGTTTTTATTTGAATTATGCCATCCTTGTGTTTATTGCTGCACACTGGCAACAAGGATGTGTGAATTTATTTTTTTCAAAGTTAAGATATATATTTTTTAAAAAGTAATTTTAAATGCCTCTAAATGATATATTGTATTTTAGGGAATTCTGATCAAATTTGTCAAAGTTCCGCTTAATAAACTTGTCATCTTTTCCCCATTGTCTCAATCTAATACTCAGTGGTCTAAAATAACTTGAGTTCAAAATTAAGTGAATCACAGCTTATTTCAAGGAACACACAAACAAAAAAAATTCTTTTTTTCACAAAAAACCTTTTTTTTTTTTTGCTGTTGAAATAATTTTTTCCGAGAAGCATGCTACGTGATGTCTTTTAATCAAGTTGCACTGTTAACTCTGTATTTTGATAAACTCTATGTCGACATTTGTTTCTTTCTTTGTTCCTTTTTTTCACAGACAGACATGCAGAGCTGGGAGGAACAGAGTCAGGGAGCCATCTACTCGGTAGAGTATGCATGCAGGTGAGAAGCTTCACAATGTTTGAATTAAGCCGAACCCCATCCGACAAAGTTAATTCTGTCTGTGTTTTGCAGTGCCGTGAAAAGTATGACAAACAGCAGTGTGTATTTCAAGAACATTGACACCCTTCTTCGACAAACCATCACCATGAAGGAGCAGATTAGTAACTTTAATGGACGCAGGTACAAACATTTTGTAAATATGAGTATAAATGTAACCCGTAGAAAGTTTATATCCCCGTCTATAAGCCCTAGTACTGTATGTACCTTATTGAAGTACCTTAAACAATTCTAAACAGCCTTAGAGTAATTTTGAAGGGTACACTGGAGAACTTTTTTATATATAAAAATAAAAGTATACAGTATTCCATTTGCTGTGTTAAATTTGAACAAAACATTTTAAATGAGATACTAGAAACATGGAAGCATTACTAATAATCCCTGATGTCTCTAAAACACAGTGGTGGTAGAGTAAAAAATATAATATCTCATGGACAGCTGAACCTTGAGCCTTATTAGGAAAATATATAACACATTGATCCAGAACACAGTACCAAAGGAGACCTATAGAAAACCAAAATAATCAAATTGTTGTTTTGATCTAGTCAAAGTTCAGACCAGCACTTGAATGAAATGCTGTGGTGTTATCTTAAGAGCTGTGTTTGTCCCCTACCTAAATTTCACAAGCTGTGTATGACATGTGCTTCAAAATAAACATTGTCTTGTTTCAGTTGACTTTACTCCATTCTTACATTAACATTTTAAAATAAAATTTAAAAAATGAGTACAAATGACCTTTAATTTGTAGCAAAATCCTTTTGTCTGCCAACTGTCTGTTAGGAAGGATATTGTCAGGTTGCCATTATTTATTACTTTTTTGTACTTTGTAAGTTCAGGTGTCCTTCATCACTTCAAACTTTTGAACTCAGCTTGTATGTCTCTGAAGACGGCTTTCACACAGTTCTTTCCACAGACCATAAATAGTGAATATCTGTGTTTACATGCAGTGCAATATTTAAGACTATTGACCTTAGTCTCCAAATTCAGTGCTACCATTTTTACCAGAATCGACAGTCAGAACTGAGTAAGTCTAGCCCACATCGCCTCTACCCTTACAATGAATAAATTGTACCTACATTCTTGAAATTATCAAGCAACATTAGGGTTTTTTAAATTCAAATTATACCGTGACCAAAGTAAGTTACCATATTTTTCAAAGTGAGTAAGAACTGGGTTTTCCAAAAAAAATAATAAAATAAATAAATACATAAATAATTCAAAATATTGCCAAAAATTGCTCCTAATGTGAGACTGAAATTAAGCAGCAGTTTTGTACAATAGAAGCAATCATGTATATTTTCATTATATTTGGACACATTATTATTTGATTGAAATTTTAGCAAATATTGAAAAAATAATATAAACAATAAAAACTGAATGCAAGACTTCATAACATGCTCTGTATTTTAAAAATTGCAATTTCTGGGTTGACTATTAGAGAGCAACCACCATAGTTAGACAGGAGATCTCAGAGGTCTTCAAAAACAAGACTACTGCATCTTATGTATTTGTTTAATGAATGAAACAAGATACATTTTTGCTCGCCACCTCCTGTTGACACAATTTATTTCCTAGGGATGTTGTACTTTTTCACACTGTAGGGATGTTGTACTTGGTGTATGTTGAGATTTTTTTTTCTTTCTGTAAAATGTGAATTTCTCTGAGCTGAAATGGCTGTAAAAAAAGCCATCGAAATGTTTGTATCAAAGTTTGCATCCCATGTAAGTTTGGGCTTTGAGTGTCCATCTTTATACAAATGATTTTACCTTATTTGTCCAGATTTCCCAATAAGGTAAACAAATTGACAGTTACATGACTTTGTGCTTTCAGTTTTTAATTTGCATCATATTACCTTTTTTTTTTTTTTTTGCTGTTATTTTAATTTATGCGTATTTTGAACCACTTTTCAGTTTTCTTGTTTGTTTTTCTGTTTATTTCATTGCTCATTTTCTCCCATCAACACCTGCATGCAGACAAAATGATGTGACCGCATCTCCTCCTCCCTCCATACCTGCTCCACAAAACTCACCTGCTTCCTCATGAACATTGGACACGTGTCCAAGGTTAGTAGTTCTTCTAGATATATCTAGAAGATATGTTTTAAGTAAACAAGTACTTTCTTTCTACAGTTTATTTAAGGTTCTACATAAAATATTTTTGAACACGTCAAGAAATGCAATCGCTCCACGCACACAATTCCGACATAAAAACACTTTATAAAGTGAAATTATGTATTTACAGTATTATGATAAAGTTTGCAGATGTGCCAGCTCAATATCCAGTTGGTGTATTATAGCTCATTTTGTTGGACTGGTCAACAACATCAAGGTTTTAAAGTTGTTCCTATAATTTAAATTCCACTGTGTACTGCTGATCAGCTGAATTAATATTTCCCATAATATTTTCCATCACTTCAGAGAAAGACAAATACGGCTCTTTGGAATCACTTCAGTTAAATTTCTACATGAAAAAACGCTACCAGTTATGGTTTGAAATTGAATACAGTGCCACAATAAGTAGCGGTCAATCTATGAGCAGCATGACATTTAAGCTGCAGGCTGGCTACTCGAGCATATTGTCAGAGTAATTATCAGCTTGTTATTCATCTATAAAATGCAAAAGAGGAAACCATTGCAAATTATGCCCAATTTTTTTAAAAACATTCTGTATTTGACAACTACTGAATAATGTTAGAATTTTGTTTGATTCCTGAGGAGGATCTCAGGAATCAAACTTATTGATTTGCAGCCCATTTGGGGTCGTGACCCCGGCTTTAGAACTGCTGGTATTTCTAACATCTATGGCTGTAATTATGTTGCATCTAGTGGCTTTTTTGTTTTATAGAAAAGCAATTTGATCATGTAATACATTGTTGTTTCAATTTGTGGTGTAAATCACACTGTCCTGTAAAACCAGGGGTAGTTTTCGTTAAGGTTATCATACTGTCAGCATCCAACACTAGTCAATACCTGTGTTATTCAGATTGGTGGATCGTGTTTAAAGTTGACTGTATACCTGAAACTTGGCCATTTTGAATGCAGCCAGACAAGATCAACTTGCCATCTGTACACTGAAGAAACAAAGAGCTTTCCCTCAGCGGTGGGGGTTCACTTGCTCCACAAACTTGCAGTCAGATATCAGTTCTCTAATTCCTCATTCCTCTGGAAAGAATGTCAGCTCACACAAGCGTTGAGTCTTTTGCTGAAATCCCTGATTTGCGTGCTAAAACGCTCCTCATCTCGTTATTGACTCCATTCCAGGGTTTCACCTGGGCCTGTAGTAAGCCAGATTCAGTAGACAAGGTCCGGTGCATTCGAGGGCAGCTCTCTCCTGCGCTGTATCCATCTTTATCGCTAGAGTGGCTCTGAGAGCCTTCGGTGGGGGAGTACTGCTGCTGATAATGCTCCCTCTGCCTGACGTTGCCACACGTTGGGTAAGAGATCGGATGCTGCATATGATGAGACTGGCTGCGGTGAATCCGCAGTTTGTCCACTCCGACTCTTAGCTCACAGGGCCGTGAGATGGGCACGCTGCTGCTTCCGTGGTCGTTTTGATAGAGGGTGTCGGCTAGGTCGCTTTTGTAGTGCTTGGCGCTTCGGGAAGCTTTGACCAGGGAGTGTATCACCGCCACCAGCAGGATCAGGATCCCAGAGGAGAGTATGCAGGCGCTGGCGATGCCCGTTTCCGTCTCGAATATCAGGAGCATGAAAATGGACATTGCTGCCGAGAAAGAAGAGAAGGTCGTGGAAAACTTGATTTACCTGTGCAGACAGTATTTTAATGCACTATCGGCAAACAATATTACTCATTAGAGACCCAGATAACTGCAAACCAAACACATACTGAACGCTGCTTGTCTCATCGATATCCTGTTTGCCTGCAGGAAACGGACCATAGACCCAGGAATGTTGAAGGAAGGGGCAGAAAGGCACAACTCTGGGATGTAAAGAGACCTCCTGAGTTGGCCTCCACAACCATTTGACTGTGGCTGAAGTGGGGTCAAGGGGAGACGACCAACCATCACAATGAAGTGACCCCCCTTCCACCCTTCTGCTAAAGTAACTCGCCACTCTGTGGAGTGGGGTGCACCAGCACTGCCAGGTTCAGCATTAGAAACACTTAAGTCATGGCTGCTCAAAGAATGCATTGTTCTCTGAAACTGGACGGCTGGATTAGAGGAAAAGCAGCAGCGCTGGTATGCCTCTGCTGCTGAAAACACAACTAACACAACATTGCTGTGGAAGCTTTTTGTGGATTTTTAGCTACAGAGAGGTGTCTATGAAGTGCTTTAGTAGTAAATAGTGATTAAGAAAAAATGTGAAAATGTACTGTTTTGTTTTCTGTCTGTCGTTCCTACCTGCCAAATAGACAGACACCCCCAGGCAGAATAGTCCAATCGCCACATGTCGTACAGCTCTGCTATCCAGAAGGAACCAGTCTGCTCTGTTGAAAGAGATCCCATGTCAGCACCTACAGTATGTTTGCACTTTCGCGTTGATGCTTCACTTTTGAAATCAATGTATTGGTTAATAAAAATAGAACAATATCTTTGTGTTTATGTGTTTGTTTTCCCAGAAAAGTTTGTTTTGTCAATCGAAAATCGTGGGATTACTGGGTATTTGGGTTTATTTGATATGCATATTGTGACACTAGTTATTATTTCCCCTTTTTCTGGAATGCCCCCTTATGTCAGCAGGGAGGTCCCAGGCTTTGGTGTTGAATTAGTATACCGACGTGGGAAAGGGCCAGCGCGAGGCCGTGTGCTGGGTGCATAATAAGAGGAAGGCCATTGTTTAGATAGGATTCATAAGAGTTGTGGGGGGTGTTGACCAAAGGCATTGCAGTCCTTTGCTCTCTGACACATAAGCTAGCCCCATTTTTTTATATATATATATATACTTCTGAAACCATGTTTTCTTTACACAAAACCTAATAGTTAAATTTAGTATCCAGGACAAGGCTGTGGTTAGTAGCATTAACAACGAAAGAAGATTGTGTGGGCACGAGGAGAAACACATGCAAACAGCTTTTTTTTTTCTTTTTTTTTTTTCAACGGTAGCAACAGTGTTTTGAACAGAAAAGAGGAACCAATGTAGGATGTGAAGCAGAAATACTTTCTTTTCTTAAAATTAAGATAAGTGATGAATTCCAAGGACTTGCCCTGCTTAGGACATTATTTTCATTTATTCTCAAGAATTACGAAAGCCATGAGAAAACCTAAGTAATGATACCTGTGAAACACACAAAAATGTGTTTGTTTAATTTATGTACTAAACTAACAAAACAATATTGATTTAAAAATAATATATCGACTTTTGGAGGAGCTGCATTTATTACAAAAAGATTCACCTAGGCTAGAATGTCAGACTTATCCGAGCTTGTGTTAACTTCACTAGAACCTTCAGGGAATGTTCCCCAAAGTTTTGACCAGGTATAAACTTCAAATTGCTGTCAGGAAATGTTGGCCATAGGTTAAGGATATAATCTTCTGATAACCTTTAGTAAATGTTGCCTAAAGGCATAACTTTCTAAACAAACAAACACACAAAAGAAAGAACCATTGATTGAATGTTCTCTTAAGGATTTCTACAATTCACAGGTAACATTTTGGAGGCTACGCTAGCATACCAGACCGTACCAAGCAAATACTAACCTTACTAGAACCCAAAGGGGAAAAAAGAAGAGTCCTATTGAAAAAACATTCAGACAATTCCCTCTTAAATGATATTCTAACCTTCAGGGAACCTTTAGAGAATGTTTCTGAAAGGTTAGTTTCAACATTGTCAGCGAACGTTTGTGGTAAAGGGGAATAATGTTGGAGGTTCCTTATATGTTATCTACAACTTTTATGTTGAGGAACGCTATGGGAACATTCCAGAAATGTCATCTGTTATCTGTGTTTTTTTATGAAATGATCTTTAAAGAATCCTCAGACAACGTTCACAACATTTACAATTTAATCGCGGAGAACATTCTTTTTGGAACTGAATGAAAAATTAAAGAACAAACTGGGCTAGCATTCAAGACCTTTCCAAGCAAAAACGAACCTTACTGACCCTAAATGAATTATGTTTTCATAAGATTGTAACAAGTGACCCTCACAGAAAATTCAGAAAAAGTTACTGATTTTCCATACTGATACACACTGACGCATAAAGTTTCTGAACTTGCACAGAATATAACAATCTACAACTTTCAAAATGTAACACTGGAGAACCTACAAGTTAGATTCTTAGCGTTATCTTCAACTTTTGTAGGATTTTCTGAGTACTCTGCTGGTTCCCCAAATTTTATCTACAGCTTCCACAACCTCAGGGTGTATCTGCATGTCTCATTATTTAGAGGAACATCTATTTTTAGAAACATTTAGAGAACCTTTAGGGAATGTTACCTGAAGTGTTACTACAACTTTCCTAATGTAATCTTAAGATAACATGTGGAGGGCAGAATTACAGAAGGTTCTAATATCAACCTTTCTGAGAGCTACTTAAGTTCCCAGAAGATTCAGCAACTTTTAATACAGAATTGTAAGTATTTTATTTTATTTTTTACATTTCCACCTTAAAACACTTTAAAAGGAAAGTTTTTCGTTTAAAAAAAAAACAGCCAGTAAGGTTAAAATGGTGTATTTTTCATCAATAACGTTGGACGCTAGACTGCCTGATAAACAAGGCAGTCTGCTTGCCAAAACTGAACAATTTTACTTCTCAGCGACAAAAAAGTGAAACATAAATCTGTCCCATTTTGAAAGCAGTTCCAATACCCCTCAACAGGTTGAATTAATATTCTAATTAGCTTCAAATTATGGTTTAAATCTGCGTCACAACTGGCTGCTCCTTGAACCAGCTGCTTCAGCTGCAGCGGGCCAAATACCTCTCGGTGTCCTGCTCCCCTCTGCAGACCTCCGTGGAAAAGTAGCTGTGGAGGAGACTGACGACCACGGAGCTCAAGTTAAGGGTGAGGGACAGCGCTGAGAGCACCGTGGAGACGGGCAGCAGTACGGGCCAGACGTGAGCGGGTATGACCGAGGAGGAGGCGACGGTGGTGGACTCCTTCACCGCCGCCTGGTGGGACCGCAGCTGGAATATTAAGATCACCGATAAGACGGTCATGATGGCCGACAGCACTCCCAGGAAGGACAGGACAATTAAAGACCTCTGGCTGTACTTGAGCGTCATGTTTATCCTGAAATTGGCTCCAGAAGGGCGGAAAGAGAAGCTTCCCGTCGTCCAGTGGGACTCCCCAACTCCCTACAGTCCTGCGCCGTGGGCAGGCATTGCAGCGTGTGGAAAATGTTCCCGGAGGTCCTGTCCGGAGGGAAACCCTTTTCTTCCTCGGTATGGGTTTCAGCTGAGTGGCAGGGCGCCCCGCTGCTCTGTCTGAGCATGTGATGGGCTTTAAATCCCCCAGATTAAAAAGTTCGCGGCAACAATGGACTTTTTCTCCGGGAACGTCGGAAACAATGGCTTGGCGTGTTCACGGGAGAGCGCGCAGAACGCAGTCATCAAACAATGACAGGACTGAGCATAATGTCCTACATACGATATGAGTGGATAAAAAGTGCTTACTCTTTTATTTGTCTTGTGAGAGTTACAACTTCAACTGATAGTTATGAGCCCACTACTTTAAAAGCGTTTAGTTATTAAATAAACTAATACTATTCTGAGTAAAGCAGGATTTGCTCTTCTTAAATACATTTATTATTATTTTTGTTGACTTAATCTAAATTATTATTTATTGTCAGTTTTCATCCATATTTGTTTTCACTGAAGATGCAATATATAGCACTCTAAACACTTGTTCTCACTCCTGGTAAGTGTTTTATTAATTTTTTTTTTTTTTTTTTAAAAGCTCTGTTGGAATACAATACATTTTTATCACTGTTATCAGGGCCACAATTATGAGCATGATGGTCCCAGGGGCCCTTTTATAAGAAGCTTTTTATAATTACTATTGCAAACGCATCAACTGTAGTTGTCCTTTCTAAAAATGTCCCTTAGGAACTTGGCAAAGTTTCTATAAATGTCTTCCTCCTTAAATAATTGTTCCCTGATTGTTATTACAGTTGACTGTACACAGGCTTGCTGGTTGTGACCATTTTCAACAAGTTGCAGATTGGGGTGTCTAGACAAGATCCACAAAATTAAACCCCCTCATAGTGATGGGCTTAAAACGTCTCTTCTTCTGTGGATATGTTTCTAACCTCTCCCGCCATCCTCCTCGCTGTGCTTCATGTCATGAATGTGCGTTCTCTACAAGCTTCATTCATCACAGTTCTCCAGATGGTTTAAACTTTTCAAGTTTTACTTGAACTTATGTGAGCAAGTTCGGTCCAGAAGCTAATTTTTTTTTTTCCAGCATTTCCAGCTTTAAGATCAACAAAAATTAGTATAAATTAAGCAACATGTTCTCCTGTCTTTCCCAGTGTTAGGAGTGGCCAAGAGAAATGGGCCCCTGTGCCATGTCACATTTCTAAACAAAGAAAACAGTAAGACACGGGTTGCAATTGAAAGTTAGTGGACCCTCTGATCAACCTAAAATGTAACGTATTGCTAACAAATAAAATTTATTTTACAAGAATTGTTAGTGCGCCATTAGATGTGATTTCAGAAAAAATGTGTATATTTTTTATATGTGCCACAATTCTTCCCAGCTATCAAACATACTCACATTGAAGGTTGTGTGTTTACCACTTGATCAGTTAAGAAGATGATGCTTCTGTGATAAACAAGAAAGCTTCTTACATATTTTTACAATGTGTAAGAAGAGGGAGATGTTTCATGTTTCCTTTGGTCAGACGTCCTCAACCAAAAGTGGATGCATTTGCTTATTACAGGTCATAAACAACTGTAATAAATATATTTAGGAAAAAGTAATAACCTCACATCTGTAGCGCAAAAGCAGGCTTTCAACTCAGCTTGAGTAACTTCAGATTTGTAATATTCAGAGTAGGTTTTGCACAGAAAGTATTGTAAGTAATAATCTCTAAAAAAAAAAAATCGTTTAACAAAAACATTTCTAAGTCAGTTTCTGTGGATTCCTGAAATCTAGCATTATTTAACTCACTCAAATTACACAACACCAATGCATCTTACTATGCATACTTCTACATCTTGCAAAAATAATCGGCACATAAATGTGTGTATATGACAAAAGGCTCCAGTCTACTTTAAGATTAGCCTACTTCTTATGCTGTAATATGAACAGCCATCCTCTCCTCGTGAAGTGATTAAAGGATTACTGCTGGTCTTTTCAACAGGACACTACATTATCTACTGCAGGTAGAATAAAGCATTTAAACTGAGGAGAGACGAAATAAATAACGCGAATGCTTTGGGCATTCTTAGAATTTCTTGTGTTCAAAATGGGACCTTGTTAGCTGCAAGCTACACTGAAGCTTGAAGACTTTGCAGGCAGCTGAGATCTCTCTTTTGGCTTATATTCCCTATATTGTAAAACATGATTTTTAATTTTTGATTTTTGTTCGGCCTTTTTGTAAAACCTCTCTCACTTCTGCAGAAAAAGCATGACTTATCAAAGATTAAATTTTTTTTCATAAGACAAACTTTTTTTTTTTTTTTTTGCCAAATTTTTACAGCAAGTTCTTTACCATTCGCTTTAATCCAACTGAAGGGATTTTTTTGTAATTTTTTTTACGTGCTCTTCATAAACACAGTGATAAACCACAAGCACCTTGACACACTTAAAGCCTGCGACTTTTGTTACAAAGGCCTGTCTGTTCTGTTACAAGTTGGGGGTTGGTGGGAAGGTAAAGGTGTAACCCTTATTCTGCTGAGATGCAGATAAGGCTGTAGCTATAAAGACGCACAATGTGAAGAATTGCTCTCACACATGTACACTGACCATGCAGGCTATTTCTGAATCCGACAGCTTCACCACATGCTCTAAAAGGGACGCGGCTGATCTTGTCGAAAGCAGAAGTGAGAAGTTTCAGGAAAATGAAAAAAAAAAAAAAGAAAAAGATGAGAAGATCTCAAAGGCACCTTTATCTCCGCACGGCTCTTCTCCTTTACTTGATTCCAAGTATGGTATGAATATGGTTGTGATTCGATTACCCCGACGGTCCACCGCACTGCTAGAGGTTTCACCTAAAGTCACAAAAAAAAAAATATATATATATATATATGTGTGTGTACAAAATCCCACTTGGAAACATAAAGTTTCCTCTCCGCAGCAGGTGATCTGCTTCTTGTATGAATAGAGGGGGACCTGGCATTATTCTCCTACAGACGAATCCTGAAGGTATAGACTGTGGCGGTCTGCAGCGGATGTTGCTAAGTATTGCATCAGATGTACAGTTTGAGACTAAACCCCTCGGGATTTCAAACTGTGTGTGTCTGAACCTGCATTTTTGAGTGTGTCTGTGCCTGCATGCTGTTTGTCTGTGTGAGGCAGTGAGATGGAGCTGTTATCCACACTTACGCAGATTATCTCTGCTAATAATTTGTCGCCCTATTATTTTTAGGAGGACCATTTATTGTTGTGCCTCCCAGAAATAGACAATAATGTGGCTCATGCAGAGATTCATTTATTACCTCTAAATATAATAACTGACCACATGTCTGCTCCCCGTTTTGATTTTGATCATCCTATTTTTCCTTCTTTTTTTTTTGTTTTTGTTTTGATACTTGCTATTGGTCACCTGCTCTTTATATTTTATAGCTATATTTAGGTGATCTAATCCATTTTAGCAACAGATTCTGATGGCCTACATGCTTGTTTATAATGAGAAATTTCAGTTTTATTTAGAAATGGTTCACAGAAGGTTACAGGCGCATCGCAATAAATTAGAATGTCATAAAAATGTAATTCAGTTAAATAATTGTTTTTTTTTTTCTCAAAAAGTGAAGCTTTCGTACTAGAATTATTACAAAGAGTTATACATTCCAAGCATTTATTATTGGGGATTTGGTGATCACAGCTAAAGAAAACCCAAAATTAGGTTTTTCAGAAAATGAAAATGTGACAAATAGTCAACAAAAAAAAAAAAAAAAGACTTCAGTACAAAAAATGAGGCTTCTGAAACATATATCTTTGTACTGAACAACAAATGCTCTCAGGGCTGTTACTTATCTGGCCTCTTTTCGCATGAATTACTGCATCAATGCAGCACAGCATGGAGAAAATCAGCCTGTGGTTCTTCTGAAGCGTTCAGAAAGGCCATGTTGTTTTAATTTTGACCCTCAGCTCGTCCACATAACTCTTTCTTGTCCTGTCTTCCTCCTGACGATCCCCCACTGACCCAACCCCACTGAAGTTGCATCAGGGAATCTTCTGCAAGTTAGATGATTGCTTCTTTTATTTACTTTTACCGATTTTAGGCGTCATTGCAGAGTTTCTAGATTAATGTACGGTGGCAATATACGTATGACAGACAAGAGTGGCCTGCGCAGGATAGTGAGGGGAGCTGAACGGGTCACTCATCTTTGGGGCCTCCCTCTCTGTGCAGGATCTATTTCAGGGTGGCAGCAGGAACGGGGCTCTGAACATTTTGAGAGACTCAAATGTCTCTCAACAGTCGGAGTCAGGCAAATGGTGCATCAAGTACAGAACCACCAGAGCCTATGCTGAAAGCTGTGAAAGTGCTGAAGATGCTGTAAATTCAGAAGTGAGCCAACATGCTGCTGCAGTTTCATACCATAGAGAGAAAGACTGATAGGTAGCGGCGGCTGGTGGTGATATTTGAAGGGTGGGCAATATATATATATATATATATATATATATATATATATATATATATATATATATATATATATATATATATGGTAACACTTTATTTGACGGGTTGTGAATAAGACTGTCATGACACCATCATAACCATGACATAACGCCTGTCATGAACATGAGTAAGTCTTCAGGAATATTTATAACTGTTGTCATAAAGTGTCATTCGGTAAATCATGACACTTTTAATACAAAGTTGACATTATTCAAAATGTCTTTGTTATGACAACTTGACATTAACCAAGAAATTATGATCTGACATAAATTTGTTACTAAAGTATTACTGATTAAACTTTAACTTTAATAACATAAAACTACATAATTTTTAAACTTTAATCAGTAATACTTTTGTAACAAATTTATGTCAGATCATGATTTCTTGGTTAATGTCAAGTTGTCATAACAAAGACATTTTGAATAATGTCAACTTTGTATTAAAAGTGTCATGATTTACCGAATGACACTTTATGACAACAGTTATAAATATTCCTGAAGACTTACTCCTGTTCATGACAGACGTTATGTCATGGTTATGATGGTGTCATGACAGTCTTATTCACAACCCGTCAAATAAAGTGTTACCATATATACAGTATATGTGTGTGTGGGGGGGGCGCGGGGTGGGTGTGCGTGTGCATGTGTACATGTATCTTTTTCACACTACATCTGTTTAATAATCCCTGATGAACAGTATGCAGTTTTTGCATACTATTTGCTATTCAGTGACATGAACATAAATTGATTGGATTTGATTCGATTCTTGCTACAAACACTAATTCAGTCGCTCCAAGGCCTGAGCTCATCTGACTCTTCTCTTCCTTATCAGTCCAAATGCAAATGTGGACTGAAGACAGATCAGTAAAGCACACAAACCTTTCTGCTTTTTCTTAGCAGGTGAAGTCCAAGTGTTTCAAAGTGGATCCAAAACATGGGCTAATTTGACCACAGAACAAGGGTAGGCTGTCTTTCTGTTCATCTGAGGTGAGCTTGTACCAACAAAGTTACGAGGCTTTAAAACACAAAGCCAACATGTAGAATAGAGTTTGAGATTGCACTAGATTCTGATTTTCAAATGTTCTTCCAATTTATACACCAGTCATGGTGATGTGAGCGATTTTTCTTCAACAGACGACTTAAATGGTTGAACACCTTGAATTTTTAGTGTCTTCCCTCTCAAGCCTCCTAACTCTTTTCGTAATATCTTCATTAAATGTTTTAGGATACTTAAGTTGATTGCTATTTTGCACTGGCCTATTCTTTCTTGAAAAGATGAAGCCTTTGCTGATCTCTCCCCTTTGTGCTAAACTGTGACACCCTCACGTTTCACTAAATTATGGACAGGACCTTTCTCACCTCTGCCTTCTGCCTTCTGCATTTGAAAATGCAATGGATATACATTAAAATAAAAGGCTACAATTTCTGCTAACTTCTCAACTTTTCAGGAAATTATGCAGATGAATTTATTACAAGTTTGCCATCTGTATGACTTGGGATAAAAGACAATAGTAATTTACTGAACTAAATTACTACTTCTTCACTTTTAATGCTGCATTAAATTTATAGATTTGTGGTATGTTGTGCAACCTTTCCCATTTAAGATTGATAACCCCTTTTTATATTTTTTGTAAAACACAGAAAAAAATGCATATTAATTTTTTTTTTTAAATAATAGGCCTTGTAAAGATTCTGACAAACTTTAAAACCACACACTGATCTATTGTAGACTGATTTATTTTAAATAAACATAAATGATTATTTTTAAGGAAGGTTAACAAGGCACTCATTTAAATGTTTTCTTTTTCTTTTTTTTCCATGTTAAATTTTTTTAACAAGATGTTTATTTACCGATTTAATGATTTTCATCTTTGATTTCATTCTTGTTTGGACAAAATCTACAGTGTGACTCACTATAAAACTTGGTTAAAATTCTGTGGTAAATTCTCAATTAATAGGCGCTCAGTGACATAAACGTTTATTTTGCTTGGGATTTTTTTTCTAAATAAAAAAATTACTCTTTAAAATAAATTGAAATGCTATGTTAAAATTAAGTCAGACAACATTAGCATGCTATTTGATTCCAGAAATATGAAAACTTTATTCTGCACTTTCAGTTGTTATCTTCAAATAGATATTTCCATTATTTTTATAGAGAGGTAATGCCGGTTGTATAGTTTTTACAATTTTTTTTTGCATCTTTAGGACCAAGGTTTTGCTTTGAAATAATTTTCTTTGCCCTTTCATTCTGTAGCACTTTGAAAGATGTCTTACGATATGTCAGGCTTCAAAAACACATAAATACGTGACCTTCTCTCTAATATCTGCTTCATGATTATGCAGTGTTTGGTATTTTAAACTCACTTGATATCCAGGTTGCAATCTCTAAAAGGGGAAATGACTCTGAACTGCTCACAAGTTTGCAAATGGTGACGACTTTTCACAAGAAGTCAAGGCTTTATATAGCAGTATATGCTGCAAGGCTTGGGCAGCGTAAATCAACATTTTTGTACATGGTCTTAAACGTACAGAGGAAACGTTCTTTTTAAACATTTTAATCAAAACCAGTCAATACCATTTCTGGCATACCTAACAGATTTAAGTTCACTATTAATGACATAGGTCAGAAGCAGATGATGCAGATTTTAAAGCTTTTCCAGGAATCAAATTCTTTTAGTTTTGCTTTGAAACTCAGCTGCCTTAAGCATTTCTGGCGGACTGAAGATAATGTCAATTTGATAAGTACAGAGCTTCATAATAACACCTTTCTGACTGTTAAACACAGTGGAGGAGTTGTCATGGTTTGGGGTTGTGTTACTGACCTGACCATGATGGAAAATGAGGCGTTATTTCACAATGCTGTTTTCTGAGAGCTTCTGAGCAAGTGGGCTTCAAGATCCAGAACTACTCTGTACTGACCCGAGAAGATGCACAGCGTTTATTTATCTCTTTTCCATATAAGTTCTGAGTGTTATGAATCTTTTAGGCTGAAGCCACTACAAGATTCATAACCATTCGTAAAGATGTTGCTGTAATTAACACAGATATTTAAAGCATAAATGTATTGCAGTATATAATTTGTTTCATACAAAAGAAAACATGTTAAAATAATGTGACATGGATTATTACAGTTGAGACAAAGACTCATCGCTGTTGTAAAATGACAACAGCGATGAATTAATGTGGATGGGTGCCTCTCCTTTTATTCCCATGCCATAAATATCCATGAATAAAAAGCAACAAACTGTGGAAGTGTGTTTTATGGGTGCTACTGGGCAGCAACATGTTGGGGGAGGGCAGTTAAGATAACCTATGTTACAACTCTCCAGCACTTTGACCTCAGATTGTAGAAATGCTTTTATGGAAAACCTGTGTGGTTTTGAAATTTTTTAAAACAGATTTTGCTACATTGAATACGGCACATGCCTGCTTTAAATCTACTAGTGCTGGCCTAAATTAACACCAGTGTGTGCTTTTGTAACTATTTTAACAGTTTATGTGGGATTTCAGATGAAAAACGGTCATACAATATGTGACTTTTTCCAAGGCGGATCTTCTATTTAATTTAGCGCTTTGCTTAATTTAATGTTAAATATATAATCACGTAATGATTAAAAGTTGAATTTAAGTGGCATTTTCTATTTGCACCGCAAACCCTGCCAACTTTCCTTGTGAAGACCTTTAAGTCACAAAAGAAAAATAACATAAAATCAAAACGTTCAGAAATTGTCCCGGTCTGGGCTAGTTCGTCTGCTTTGTCTTTAAAAAGTACGATACAATACTTTTTTTCTTCTTCTTCTTTTTACTTTTTGTTCAAAAACTGCGGGTATGTTTTGGAGAGGGGTGCGTTTGAATCTGGATGGGAGGCGGAGGGGGACTGCGTCCAATGGCAGGGGCGGGGAGGCGGTGTACGGTGGCGGGGAGGCGGGCGGCGCAGCAGCAGCGGCCAGCTGTTGGAAAGCGGCGCGCGGCGCTCCTGAACCTCCCGCTGCGTCCGCATCAGGTGGATATTTGTTCATCAGCCCAGCAACAGAGTGCACACGTCGGGACTCCTCCTGCTCGTTTTAGTAGATACCTGCGGTTCTTATAGTCGACTTCACGTTTCTTTTTTCGCGTCTCTCAAACTGGTCAAGTGTGGCGTAACACTTGCTAAACAAATCAAGTAGGAACAAAAAGAGAGGACATCGACAGAAAAAAAAGAAAAAAGAGAAAGGTAAGCTTGTTAACGGCGTACGTTTAGATATTGTCATTGTGTAATTTTTGGGGGTGTTTTAAGGGAAATGAGCAGCGTTTCCTTGGGTTTCCTGCGCGGCAGATTTCATGACACAGCTGTGTGTTAAGTACCTGTTGCTGTGTTATTAAGATCTGTCTGTAGATGAAGCTATATTAGACAGAGGTGCTTGGCAACTCGGGGACAGGCGGGCTATTCTTATACGCTCTATTTTGACTGACGTAAACAATACATTGGGTTTAATAATGCACAAACATTTTCCCCAGTTTCGTACCGTGGCATTATTTTTATTTCTAAGGTTATAGAGGTCATTGTTTCAATTTACATCTCTCCTTTGTGAAAATTGGCCCATGCCATGATACCTCCTCTTCCCAAGATAGATAGATAGATAGATAGATAGATAGATAGATAGATAGATAGATAGATAGATAGATAGATAGATAGATAGATAGATAGATAGATAGATAGATAGATAGATAGATAGATTTTTGCAGGAAATTGAGGTCGTGCCATTTTGTGGTAAGCTTTCACTGATGGCTGGTTCCGATTTGCAGAAAATAAAAATTCTTTAAATGGCTGCCCACCAAATACACAAAGTCCTGAAATCTTTCATTCTCTATTTACTGAAAGGTCAAATGTCCTGATTGCGCCCGGAGTATGCACCATTGCTTCTCTGATCAAAAATATCAAGGCAATTGAATTATCTCCAGTTAAAATTAGACAAAAATTTCCTCACCATTACAGCGCTCGGGCCTGTCGTGAGTTTATGAACTGTCTGACCCTCAAGCTGACACACACCCCCGTACACCACCCCCCACACACACACACCCAAACACACACGCACACAAACATAGGCTTTTGTGCTACATGTAGATGTGAATTATTAAGAAGCTATGAGTTATCATAAGTACATTTAAAAATACACATGTTTTTTAAGAAGTCTAACTACATAACTCAAAAGTTGTTTTTTTAACCCAAAGTTGATGCAGTACAACTTTGGGATCTGGAGTGCTTACGCTTCTTTGCACGGGAATTAAACTTCAGTTATCAGTAGGTTGACTGTGTCTCTGCTTGGACTCACCTGGTGCTGATTTTTTTGTCACTCCTTCCCAGTCCGTCTCTTTAGATCATTTATTACTGGAATCCCTCTTTCGTCTTGAGTGCCACTTAGGCAAAAAAAAAAACTTTCTTAAATTGAAAGGAGGAACCGAAGCCGTCTGCGCAACGTCTGTACATGCCACATAGTTTAGCAAAATATTATTTGATACAGTATTATAAAGTAGTCTTCTGTTTATGCGACCTTAATGGATTCCTTTAAACTGTCTGTGATTTGTTTGCATTTCTTTTGTTACATTTGCAAAATAAAATATAAAAAAAAAAATACAGAAGTATAGTTTAACACTACTGCAGTAATTAAATACGGTTCAAAATGAGGTACAAATAATGTATGTTTAAAAGGCTGGTTGTAAAAAAAGATACCAAGATGCTCTTCAAATCTGACAAAGCTGCTCTCGGCATTTGGCTGAGCCACTATATTATAATTCCTTAACTGTACTCGATCTCTCCAGACCTGCTTGGTGCGGGGAATCTTCCGCAGTGGTCACTGTAATTTAAAAAAGTAAAAAAAAATCTCAAGATACAATAAATTGTCAAAAAATGAGCGACAAACACTGAACAACTAACATTGTGGCACTATTTTAAAAAGACTGCAACTGACCTAAATATACAGAAACGGTTTCCTGGACTTTATTACAGCCGTGTGGAAGGATTTCTGTTACCAAGCGTTACTGAGTGGTAAACATAACGCTACGTCTATGTTAGTGTTGCTGACATTCGTGTTCGCTACATGCTCGCTTCGGAGGAAGGATTTCTGTAAAGTCAATGGCTCAAGGTGGTCCGCTGCTCGTAGGTACCCTGCTTTTTACCAAGTGGTGTTAAATGATCAGCTATGATTAGGATCAATAATGCTGTGATCAGGATATTTTATTGGTGCTGGATGTGACATTCAGACCTTCTTAGACTGAATTGACCTGGTTTGGACTGAATTTGAACCTGTGAATTTGAAAATAAGTTGTTGTTTTTTCTGCCAAGTACCTTGAGGCTTTTGTTGTATGTTATGTTAATACAAATAAACCCAATTGAACTAAACTAACATTTTCCCCAAAGAACGGCTCATACGCTGTTAGAGATCAAACCCTTTGAGGATTAAATATTGTTGGTTTTGAACCTTCCCTAAAAGTACGCTGCTCTGTCAGAAATTTTAAAGGAAGTGGATTTTTGTGTCTCTAGCTACATTTACAGAACTCAAAAATATTTTCTCTGGAGTGATCAAACTTTATTCAGCTGTAATTATAATTTCATATTGATTATGATGTTATGCACTTTGCTCCTGCTGCAGTTAGATTTTGTAAGCACTTGTCTGAATTTTCTCAAGTTTCTGTCAAGAACATGAATAATATTGTTTTACAGCAAACTGAATAACACAGTGACTCAGTGTCTCTTGCTAACCACGTGTAGGCTCCTATAGCCACACTTAACACACGTTAATTCCTGATGACTCCCTGTACTCTCTTTTGATGTCAGATAATCAGCTATAATCTGCCTCAGTTGATGTGCCTGCACGTGTTTACCAACTTTCTGAAACATTTACTCGCCACCATGCTCTGAATGACTCATGGAAAGAAAACCATCAAAGCAGAACCCTCAATTCTGTGCAAATGCCCTACTTTTTTCCCTTTCTCATTCATGCGTGAAGTTTACTTCAGCATGATCACATGGTGCATACAGTGTAAAACAGTCAGTGTGAGTTAATTGGAATCGAACTGATTGAAATGGACCTGTTTGATTTTTTTTTCTCTTCTTTTTACTTTTCTCTGCACCTGGTGCAGTTCCTGGTGATCTGCAAGAGGATCCCGGTGTGTTGCAGAGCCGGTGTGTTTTCTGCTGTCTTTTGGATCTAATAGTCATTTTCCATCACAGACCCATGAGCAGCTTTCTTTATGTGCAATCAACACTCTATGATCGTACTTCTGTCTCGTATTCACGAGGTTTTCAAGTACATGCAAACGAGACACGTTTCTTTTTCCTTTTCATCTCCACCTTTTCTCAGAGATGGCTTGCTCAGGAGTCGACCTGCGAGATGAAAGGTCACAAGGAGCAGGTAGATTCTGGTTTACCTTACAGATCTGCACACACGCGGACCTCAAATAGCCGTTTTAATATGGGAAATCTTGCATTATGAGCCGTGAGGCACAGCCAGGCTTTTCCTGCCCGTCTTGGCCTTTAGGCTCTTGACAAACCTGTGAAACCACAAAGAGAACTGCAGCCAGCTCTGCGCTGCCTGGCTGGATGCAGGGCTATATTTACTCATTTAGTGATGTGTTTTTCACAGAGCAGTCTGTGGCGCTTGGTAGCTGTAATTTGGTTATTTGGAAGACGAGGGGAACCTTCTGTAAAGACGCGAGATAAAGATCTTTTTGCGCTGCTTAAAACATATGTCCCACTTCCCTGTCTTTCCACCCATAAAATGTCTTGATATGAGGTTAAATTGTCTCACTTCTGGTGTGAAAGAAGCTAAAGAGCTTGCCTGAGGCCTTGTGTGAATTCTTTGTGGTATCAAGGTTGTCAGTCAGACAGACCAACACTGGTTTTTGTGGTCCTATTTGTCCATTACGTCCTCTGTTTCGCCAAAGGGCATCGTAGGTTTAGTGACGATGTGTCACATGTCCGGTGCATTGGATTTCATTTAACTTTATAAGGTAATTGTCAAAGAAGCAGATTCCACCAGACGTGACCCAGATGTCTTTGTGCCAAACTTATGTTGAGGGGCAAGCGGGCACTTCAGGGGTCATGGGAACATGGGCGCCATATCCGCTCAAGCAGCATCAGCGGGGGCAAGCGACTAAATTTAGAAAACTCTGCTACACGTCTAGAATTAAAGGGGAAAACCAGGGAAAATTCCTCAGGGGTTTGGAGATGCATCGTACAGTCATCATGAAGTCACCAACAAGAGGTGCAAGTTAGTGTTTTGCTGCAAAGCACGGAAGAGTCCAGCAAAAGTAGCAAATTTTTATCTACTATAATCCCATGGTCAGTAGAAGAGGAGTGAGAGCGAGGTTTTTGACACCAAGTAAATAAAGAAAACAGAGTTTCAAAACATTCTCAAGCCAGCCGCAATCCATCCATGTCTATGCCCTCTGCCCCTCAGAGTCCCGCTTTTTCTCCGACCTAGCTGTGCATGAGAGAGGAGTGGGTGGCTCACGTCGTCGGGCCATCTTTCAAAAGCACACATACAAACACACCCACACACACGCGCACGCACATACCGTTTTCCTTCTACTGTTTGGTTTAAGCTATTGCCTGCTGAACCTCTAAAAAGGAGCCGTGGACTGTATTTTTAACCCCGTCTCTTGGGGCCAAGCGGTGTATTCGAGCACCGCGCTGCTAGGCTGGGGAGGGGGGGAGAGTAACACACGCAGACTGAAAGAGTCTGCGTGGACAAATGGTCTGGCAAAAGTGGCTCTGACTTCAGACCACATCGCCTTATGGTGGTAAAAATAAACACCCCCCCCCCCCCACCCCCCATGAACTGAGAGGAAGGAACCTGAGTCACTTAAACCAAACTGAGGATATTTTCTCATCAGAAATATACGGATGTGAGAGACTTTTCTTGTGTTTTTTTTTTGTTAAAGAAAGGTGGATTTTGCTTGAAAAAGTAAATAATTTTGTAAAATCTTAAGGTTTGCATTTTTTATTTTAGTTTTATGTAACCAGAAATAGGCTGAGTTAACTCCGTCAGGAGTCGGGATGTAGAAGTGTTGAACTTAAATATGTGCATTCACATAAGAATAGAACAACATAAAAATGTCCTTTATTCTTATATTTTTTTTATTTATCAGGATTTTGCCTAAATGACACACAAGATACCACCCCCAAAAAACTCCTGTGTTGCCAGTTGCCTTCTGGAGTCACCTGCTCAATAAAAAGTCCAGATGTGTTTACTTTAATTTTTAAAATATAAACCCAGCTGTCATGTAAATTTATTAGAGAACATTATTGAACAAAAATCTATTAGCGACAGACCACACATCCAGCTTTTATTTAAAAGTGGCAAGACAAAACAGTTGGTGGAAGAAAGCCATCAGAAGGGCCATTTGCATTTTCTAGAAAAACATAAATGATGGGACCAACATCCTGATGAGGAAACATGGTAGTGGCAGCATCGTGGTATGGGGATGCTTTTTTTTTAACCTTGAAAGGGAAGCTGGCAGGTTTGCGACAAAAATGCAAAAAACGTTAAAAGTCCTGTAATCAACTGTCATTTGTTTTCAGACTCGTGGGAGAAGACATGGGGAGAAAGAAAATCCAAATTTCTCGTATTCTTGACCAGAGAAACAGACAGGTGAGCCTTCACGTACCACAAGAATAACTGTCTCAGACTTTTTTGTGAATTTTTAATATCAGTCTCATATCTGTTGCTAAGAGATGTTTGATACCAAACTGACTTTTTTTTTTTTATTCTGGCGATATTTTCTTTTTCATTATTGATATTCTCATGTTCAGCAAAGCAATGCAATACATGGAATGTCTAATGTGCTTTATCAGGTAAATAAAAGCTGCGAAGATCAAAACTCAGTAAAATACGTTCAGGAAAATCAAAGCGTAGGAACGGGCTAAAAGAAGCGGCTAATCCAACATAAAAGATCAAATTAAAAGCCAACGTAAAAAAAAAAGTGTTTTCACCTCTTAAAGCAAAAAATACCGTAGAGACTGCAGTTTGGATGTCAAGAGTTTGTTATTTTCAGTGCACACATTTTTATCAATATCCTTTAGATTTCCATGTTAGAGATAAAGAAAAAAATATCCCGTGGTGTTTTGCATGTTCAAAACAACCAGAGCGAACACTGCCCTATCTGACATGTAAATCAGTGTGATGCGATTAAAATGTTCTGCTTCTACGCATTTATGAACTTTTGCGTTTAGTCAGAAAATGACTTTTAGACATTTGATTAGCAGATAGGCAGAAAAGCTCGTTGTGTTGCATTTTGACAAGGAGGGGTTTTCTTGTTTTGTCTTGGGTTTATACTTTGCTGCATCTCTGCTAACCTCTGCACACCTCTCAAGTTAAAAAAAAATAATAACAAAGAAACACTTTGCAAACTTCTATATTTTTATAACATAGATACAATACAAAACATTTGTATCTCCAAAATATAAAGGAAATACTTTCAGGAGTAATAAGGTTTTGAAACTATTATCTAAGTCTTGACAAGACAGAAATAGTGCCATCAAAGTGGGTCGATATGATAATTTGCTGAATTGTCTGGTAAGAGGAGGCAACTTCTGCTATGATGGAGTGCTCTAAGTCTAATCAGGTCTAAGTCCTGGTGTCAACAACTCAACTTTTTCTTATTGCCTATAAATTTATGTAACCTGCAGAGGTTTTAGAAAATGAATTGAGGACACCAAAACACCAAAATGAAAAGAGGAAATTGGCTTCAGGATAAAGAAAATAAATATTTTAGAGTCAAGAAAGTTTATATACAGCAGTTTTTTTCTACGTAGACACTAGACTCTGAGGTGTTTGTGCAAACCTGCAGTTCAGGGACGATTATAGTTTAAAAATACACAGCGAAGTCCAAGATGAAAGAAATTTGAGGTCACAACAGAAGAGGACTGATGTTCGCAGCTTGTCCGTTGAACACTGTTCTTTTTGAGTTATTTGAATCTGAGATATTTTAAGTATCTTACACGTGTGATGAAAGACAGTCCTTATTACTGTACATACTGTGAAGTCCAGGTAGAAAGTGCCTGTTTGAGGATGTGCTCTTTACAGTTAAGATTTGGGGTCAGCAACCTTTTCGGTTTAAAGAGCTAATTTTACCCCGATGCTTTAAAAAATTACATTTGTCTGAATCTGATCAATTTTAACAAAAATTTGAAAGCTAATGAAATTCAACTTATTAGATTTTAGAACAAAATAAGTCATCTTTTACAAAGAAAAACAACAAAAGACATTATTTTTTGAACGAGGCCACCTGAGTGAACTCTCTCTCCATTAATGAAAACCTTTTGTCATTGGTGCCCTCCTGTTGTTTATCCTCATTAACAACATGCAGAAGAACTGATGAATGGTACTAAAAATGACAGTGTTAAGCTCTCTAAAGGACATAACATATTGCATTTATTCACAGCATGCTGATTTGTCTTTTGTTTGTTTTTTTTCCCCTTCACTGTGGAAGGTGACCTTCACTAAGCGTAAGTTTGGCCTGATGAAGAAGGCGTACGAGCTGAGCGTGCTCTGTGACTGCGAAATCGCCCTCATCATCTTCAACAGCACCAACCGTCTGTTCCAGTACGCCAGCACTGACATGGACAAAGTTCTGCTGAAATACACAGAGTACAGCGAGCCGCACGAGAGTCGCACCAACACCGACATATTGGAGGTACTGTGAGAGCTTTGTAAAAGAAACCCCATGAAATTAGAAAAATCAAGTCTAGGCAAAATACATCAGTTGTTGCTAAATTGACATCACAAGAGACTGTTTGGAGTGCAATAATTGGGTGCTTTTATATTCCACATATAGTAGAAGGGTCACAAACTTGCATGCCATTAGTATACATTTGAGTTTCCATATACACATCTAACAGTGCCGAAAATACAAAAGGTAAGAGAGAATGTTGGAAACGTAATTGAGATGAGAAACAGAGAGAAGAAAATCTGAATTTATTCTAACTGATGTGGTCGTTGTAGCCCTGCTAGAGTTTTATTAGCAGAATGTTTTACAATGTTTTATGATAAATTGATGCATTATAAAGTTGTAGATTGCAAACTCCGAAACAAATCAACGCAGGAGGATGTGTTTCTACACCATTTTTCCATGATTGGCACGTTTCAACATGCAACCTTTTTTTTCCTGCATCAGACGCTGCGCAGGAAAGGCCACGGCCTGGACGGCTCCGAGCTCGACAGCGAGGAGAGCGCGCAGGCGGCGGCCGACAAGTATCCCGGCAGCGACAGCATGGATCTGTCTGTGGCTCGCCAGCGCTTCTGTGTCAGTCCACACACACACTTCTGCTTTCACTCGCTCGAGTCGACACAGATTTTTTTTGCAGCACAGATGCTCAGGTGGTGACAGTTTAGAAGTTGCGCTGTTGTTCTGATCCTCTGCGCCATTTCTCATGTCTTCCAGCCTCCCTCTCTTTTGTCACCGGAGACTCAGTTCCTCGTGTCCGCCGGGTGTGAGAACGGCTTCCCCAACTCTTCGGCGTCCAGCGCAGCCTCCCACCGGCCCCCTGGGTTTAAAGCGCTGAGCTCTCGTCCGGGTTCTGCGAGTCCAGCAGGACCGCACCCGGCGTTCATGTCCCCACATCCAGGTGTGCACAGCAGCTCTCATAAAACACCAAATGATTTTTTTTTTTTTTTTACAAAAGCAAAGCCTGAACAATATCTTAAATCATTTACGAAATTACATTTCATGCTAAGTCAAATTTGAAACATTTATTGTAGAGCTTTCCATTTGAGGCAGAGTGAACAGCATAAAAAAATCCATCCAGCGTTCTGTTATATTCTCACAGAGAGTTCACAGTGAATTTCATGTGTATGCTGTCAGCCGTCTGTGCAGCTGGCTGTGAACTCACAGGAAGTGTGTGTGTGTCTGTGTGTGTGTGTGTTTGTGTACACTAATCCACACATGCAGTGAGCCTTTTTTTTTGTGAAACTGGCCCTCCACCAGTGTAACAGCAGCTATAACCAGTTTTGTGGTTTTTGCACAGAATGCATCACACCTGCCTGTCATGTCGGCCTCTTTTACCATTTTCATCTTTACCTGCCGATCTCACGTAGCGATTCAGAATGATTTTGGTTTTAAATGACAACATGATTACCTCTGTCATCTCGAGACAGATTCGGTCACGCTGCAAAAAAGCTCCTGTGGTTTTTTGTTAGTTTGTTTTTTTTACTTGCATCAAGAAATGTATTAGTGTTGAGCTTTTAGTTTGCAGAAGAAGGAGGTGAAGAATGTGGCACTTAATAAATGAGTCGTGAATAGGTGAAGTAAGCTTTGGACTCCATTCACGCCCCGCTGTTCTCTCCCTCTGATTAGGCATCGGCTACTCCGTGTTCTCCCATGGCAACCTGAACCGAGCTCTGGACATGAAAAGCCCTCCTCCTCTGAGCATGGGCAGCGAAAACCTGCGGGCAGACCCTGCTAATCAGGCCATGGGGGCCACAAGAGTAAACCACAACTCTGCTGTGGGTATCTATTGCGTTGCGATCAAAATGAAACAATCTGCCACTTGCTGAGCTTATAAGCCAATGTGCACAACTCTTTTACCTGCCAGTTGTAACATAATTTCACAGTTTGCTTTCTCACTCATCCTCATCTCTCACTACAATAGTGGTTACAAGTCACAAGGAGTGACATCACTGCACATTTTGTGTTTCACTATTTGTACTTCTCATCATCAGAGGAGTCTGCTGTACCAGGGCCTGCACAGCAGCAGCTCGATGGTGGCGATGGGTAAAGCGGGTCTCCTGAGTCACAGTTTGGGGGGCTACGGGCTCCCCCCTGCTGGAGCCTCTGGTAAATCTGTTTTCAATTATTTTTCTCTACAGTAAAAATATATATATATATATATAATACAGTGTACACAATGCTTTGAAGATATTTGTGTACTCTATGTAAATTTTTTCTTTTCAAATTTTTATTTTTAAGTTGTATTGTTTTAAGTGATTTGATGTCACGAACAGAAATCATTGCATAATTGGGAAGCAGAAGGAAAAAGAAAATATATATATATATTTTTTTTTTTTACAAAAACAAAATCTGAAAATTGTAGCCTGTGTTTATATTCTGCCTTCCAGACTAAACTTTGTTGGAATACTTCCTGTCAACTTCCACCTGAGCTGTGGATATCTATAGCTCTTCCAGAGTTACTTTGCTCTCCTTGCCTGGCTTGTTAGTTTAGGTTTTAAAGCCTAACCCTGGCGTGATTTTATCCGGCCCTTTATCTCTGCTGTGTTCCTTGGTCTTTATGATGCTGTTTGTTCACTAATGTTCACAAACCTCTAAGGCCTTCATAAATCAGCTGGATTTATACTGAAATTACATGACAAACAGGGGGAGTCTATCTGCTAAATGTGACTCATGAAGGTTGCTCCGGATGATATTTGGGGATATCAGACTAAAGGGGCCAAAGTACAAATCCAGATCATATTTTTAACATATACATATATGTACAAACAAAACAAAAAAAGAGAAAATATTCATTATTATTCTTACCTCCTCAATTTTTCACTAATTTGCATCAGTTTGTTTCCTTAACTGATTATATGTTGCTATATAGTATAATGGACATGCAACGGACCCAAGGCTAAGGTCTATGCTAAAGGCTGAAAAGCCCTCAGTAAAGCCAGGCCCAAGATAAAAGTTATACTCGACTTGTATGTAGGGCGGACAAATGTTGACCTCACAGCAAGACCACAAATGTAAATGCTTGTGCTTGAGGTGCAGTCAACCTGCTGCATTCTTCACAAGTTAAGACTAAAAATGGCAGGTGACACTAATAAGAAAGTGACACCTCTATTGCATTGGGAACTACATCCATTTTAGAGACGAATCTCGAATCTGTCGGTAGTTTCAACTTCCCTCTTCTATTTTTCTCTTAAGCTTTTTTATGTTTTTGTGATTATTTTTAACTTTCCTGGTTTACCAGCACAGTGAAGCCTCCTCACAGTCTCCTGACTCGAGCTCGCCCGTTCCTCAAAGGCAGCTTTCAAACAGCAATTGGCAAGTTAGCGTTCGCCGAATGGTCAACAGCTGTCCGCACCGACTACTATGAAATTGGCAAATGAAACCATAAATGTCATTTTTATCTCCAAAAGACTGATGGAGTTCGATTTTAACGGCGTAATTATGAAAGACAAATGTTCCAGCATACTCCTACACCAATGTTTGGAGACAACCAAGGACATCAGGTGACATGAAGTGACAGTGACTATTGTAAAGTGAGGCCTCGAGGTTCTGCTGTCAAGCTACTTTTAGATGTGTCCTTGGTCATGAATACCTGAGCTGAATTCCCAGATAACCTCCTCAGCGTACAACTGAGCCTTGCTCAAGTTTTGAAGCAGAGACGTATCTTGAAGTTGCAGTACACCGACCCACAAGGACTGGAGTTTTACACCCCTCATGTAAAGAGTGAGAAATACTTAAGGGAACCTCAGTTTAGTTTGCTCAACCGAGCAGCGAGTAGTTTATTGTTCAGTTTTTCAAGCTTTGCGCCCAAATTCAAAAACAACAACCCTAAGAAAGGAAGCTGGTTTGAGTTGTTTCCTAAAAGAATTAGCTGGTATATCTTTTCATACAGCGTAGTTGTTTTGTTGTTGTTGTCTCCCATCTCTCGGAGATTATTTTCTTGACATTCCTGTCTGTCTCTTTGTTTTAGAGTACAGCCAGCCTGGTTTCTTTCACTCTGTCAGTTTACAGCGAGGACCGGTGAATCCCTGGCAGCATGAGTCTCAGACTCCTCATATCAGCTCAGGGTAAGTCATAAAGCTGGTCCTGCGTCTGCAGGAGATTGTCTCTCGTTCAAATGTTCATTTCGTAGTGTCCACCTGTGTTTCATAAAATTAGGGGAGTAAAATGCACGAACCTGTCTCGCGGCGATGTAACGGATTTCCTGAAGAGAACCAACTGTAGACGTATATTTTATTTTAAGCAAGAGGAATAATGTTGCAGGTCTTGACTTATCAAACAGAGACACATCTATAGATACCCTCAAGATAGAGTTCTGTGACGGAAAAGGGAAAATATTGTTTTTATCTATCAGGTCACTGAGAGATGACAGAATACAGTGCTAGTCAGACTTCTCTATGTTGAAAGTAAAACCAAAATTGACACTAGCTCTAATGAAACGATAAATCGTGAGAAACGAAAAGAAAACTTCCAGATGAAGTGTAGAAGCGAAGCAAATGACACATAAAATAGTATTTGTTTCTGTCTTTCTGGTAGCCATGACATGCGAAGCGTTTGATGATCTCAACCTTGAAATAGAAACTGCAGGCGCCTCGGGAGGAAGTTGTCTAAAAGTCTTAAAAACCTTGGTTTTCAATCTGTGTTCGCATCTGAATCACAAATGTGGAAATCAAAGAAATAAATAATTCATTCATTGATAAAAATGCATGTCACACTGTGAAAACGGGAAAGACCAAAGTACAAAATAGGAAAAAAAAAGAAATGATGATTTCTTCTTCTTATACATGCAGAAATTATGTGCAAAAGCACGATATAACTGTCCCCCATTGTCTCCCATTGCAAACACAAATGTCTTTGTAGTTTTTAGTGAGTTTATGAGAAAGAGTTAAAAAAAATGTATAAAAATGCATAATTATTTAGAGGAAGAAAATTGTGGCTTGCATTCATCTTCAGTCAGTACTGTAGTAGGGTCAGCAGTTTATCAGCTATCTTTTTTTTTTTTGCCATAATTACATCAGCAAATGTTTTGGAGAACGTCTCAACTAGCTCTGCATCTTTGTAGAAAAGCACAACCTCTGTCAGATTGGCTCAACTTTGACATTAACAAGATATTTTCAAGCAATATGTGAAATATGATTTGATCTGAACTATTTCTTTGTAGCTCTGGGTGTAAGTTTAGAGTCATTGTGCTGCTGGAAGGTTTACCACTACCCAGGTCTCAAGTCCTCTGTGGTCTCAAGCAGGTTTTCTCTCAGCATCGCCCTTTTTTTAGCCCCATCTGTCTTCCCATCAACTCCGACCAACTTCTCTATCTCCACTGAAGAAAAGCGTCACCGAAGCATAATACCGCCACTACCTTATGTCACTAGGAGGACGGTGTGCTCGATCTTAGTTTTCCACCACGCATAACGTTAAGCATATGGGCCAAAGGCTACATTTTGGTCTTATCTAACCAGAGCACCTCCTTTGATAGGTTTGCAGTGTCCCTTTATGACTTGTGGCAAACTGCAAATGAACTTTATTCCAAAACTGATTTTATTCTCTCTACTCTTCTTTGAAGGATATTTTTTTAAACATTTTATTTTATTTCAAAATTATTTTTCTTTGACTTTACACTAATGAGATATTTTGAGTTGGTGTGTAAAACATAAAAGCCAAGAGGCTTGCTGCTTTACCGGGATAAATTGCAAAAAAAAACAAACAAGCATAGGACAAGGGGAAGGAATAGTTCAGCACTGTACTGGACACTTAACTAGTATCAGTGATTCAGCAGGGTGATGGCCCTGTGGCGTGAATGTGCCGTTAACTAATACTTTAACTTGTTGTTCCCAGAATGTCCAGCGGGGGGTGCTCCTTCCCACCTCAGTCTTGCTCCTCCAACTCCTCTCATCTTGCCTCCTTGAACCTCAGCATCAAGTCGGAGCGAAGCTCGCCTGACCACATGTGCTCTCCGTCCTCCCCTCGTCTGCACCACCTCAGGCAGCATTCGCCCACGGGCAACGCCGACGTGGCGCGCCACAGCCCTCCGGAAGCCCACCCGGCCAACAGGACGAAGGAGTTTCCCAAAGCCGGCTACCCGCAGGACGGAGAGGAGCGAGGGCAACCTGTCAGGCAGCTGGAGATGAGCGACGGCTGGCAGAGATAGCCAGCTGCCACCGCCTCCCGCTCAACGGCTGCCAACAAAACCCGACGGGGTCGAGATGTTTTCTAGAGCGTCCCCTCCCCCCAGCCCCGTTGGGGACGTCTCGTCTCGCAGAGCTGGGCTCTTCAGGGTGGGAAAGAAATCCTCCCTTCAAGTCACTCGCTTGATCCCACGAGGCGATAGACGCATACAGACTTTCTCCTTCTTTTTTTTTTTTTTTTTTTAGATTTTTCTGTGCTGAAACAAAATACAGTTTGATTATGTTTTTATTTTTGTTTGTTTGTTTTGCAGCTTTTGGAAAATAGTTCAAGACTAGCTGAGACCAGGTTTTCAAACTGGGGAAGAGTTTTCCCCAGTTTAAAAACCTGGGAAAAAAACTTCCCCAGGTTTTGGGTTAAAGATTTCTGAAAGTACATTTGGCCTTTAAAACAGCATCTCTTCCAAGTCAGGAATGAACCAAGACATGAAACAGCATTTTTAAAGGCTATGAATAAACATTGAAATTTATTTTATTTTAGAAAGTGTAGATTTTTTTTAAAAAATGCTCAAGCTAATTATTGACTGAATAATTGATCAGTCAAAAACAGACCTCTAAATATAATAAAAAAGGCTTTTGAAACTAGCAAGAGGCTTGATTTGAAACTTAAGGATTCAGTCTGACATAAATAAATATCTTGTTTAAGAACCAGTCTAAAAATATGCAGTGAAGTTCATTTGCATGCAAAAGCAATCTTTTTTTTTTATTCTGTTCTTCAATCATAAATGTAAACTTGAAAAGACTAATTTTCCCCCTGTAGGAGCAGCTCTTGTTCCGTGATGCTAAGCTAATCCGTTAACGTCTAAACCGTTTTCAGACTCCATGTGAACACGCCTGACTTGTTTAAAATCAGAGTTCTCAGAATTGGAACCTGATGCTTTTTCTTCTTGCTCTCAGGTTTGACACATTTTAAGCTTTAACTCTCTTTTTTATATATATATATATATCTTCAAATGAGGGAGATTTTTTTTTAATGATGCACAAATGTGATCCCCAAGCTTTATGTTAAATCCTGCGAAACCAAAAGAAATATTCACAGAGTCCTGTGCACACATGTGCAGCCCGGGTAAAGATGTGTAAAAGCGTTAGGCATTGATGGCGGCAGCATCATGTCACACTGAAAGTCCTGGATCCTCTCTTATCATCTCTGATGAGGTCCTGAAATGACCAGGATTATTTGCCTGATCAGCTATTTGGCTTAATTTGCTCACGTGTTTAAACATCTTGAGGCGACACATTTTCAGTCTTCTGGTAGGAGTCCAGTAAATTTCCCTAAATCTTCTGGTATTTACAAAAACAATAAACATGTGATGAATTGCAGCAGGTTTTCTGGAACCTGCAGAAGATAATTAGCGCCATAGATACTCCACCATACTTACGAATAGAAGTTAGATAGTTTTCCCGACTTGGCTCCCCAAAAGATACGATTTTGATATTTGATAGTTATGATAACTCCACCTGAAAAAAAATCCCCCATTTGCTCAGATTTTCCTTCTCCCCTCATTCTGTTCACTGTGTGTTGGCACAAAATACATGCCTTCCTTCTAACGAGTTGCCAAAAGACATGGGAATCATTAATAAATTAAAGCTTGCATTTTTCAGTGTAATATTACGCTACAATAAAAAATAAAATGAAAAAACCCAGCGAATTTATTGTATTCATCTTTAATACCAATAATAAATGTGGATGGGTGCTGAATTGAAGGTGGTCAAATAAGACTTTGTTACCATGGCTGCCGTCTCTCGCCTCTTCATGTTGTAGATATTACTGCTTATGCTGCTCACAGATATCTGCGTGATAAATCTTTGCTTTTCTATTGTATTGATGTGTAGGAAAAACTGCTGGTGGCCGTTCAGATCATTTCCTCTTCTTGTCCTCCAGGGGGTGGTATTATGTCACACTATCGCACCTAATAAGGCTGAGGCTGTATGCGGTAAGCTTTCTGTTGCTGATTGGTTAACTTAAAAAAGGATGTCCATGACCTGATGGAGGTTCAGGTTCATGTTTTACCTCAGTGAAAAGAGGTCGCCACATCGAACCTCTGCGGCGGAGTTAGCTTTGTTTTTATTTCATGCGTTTATATCTATCTAAAAAAAAAAAAATGTTTTTATTAGTATTCTTATTTTACTGCAGATTCTTTTCTTTCCTAATGTTTGTTGAGTTCCTCTCCAGCAGAACAGAGACAGATTTTTATTTGATATTTGTCGTGAATCCGTTTAAATAAAAACATTTTAATTTGTACCTTATGCTCCTGGTTTCTTTCCTTCTTACTTTCGTCCTTTTTTACGTTTTCTTTAACATCTAACATTTAGTTAAATATCTCGCTTTGAAGAGAAAATGCGAATGTTTTGCGTTGTCTGAAGGCTGATAAAAAATGCCATTTACTGCGCACCTTTTATGTTTCCCTTTATTTCTTCTTTTCTCACCTACTTTCTGTCTTTTGAACCCACATGCAAACACACTCCCTCATTATCATGTCACGGCCCTGTCACGCTCCTCACCACGCAGCCGCCAGAGTGGAGAACGAGAATGGGCTGCTTAAAAGCCCAGAGACCTTTATGTCTGGCTTGGAGAGAGAGAAAAGAAACTAAAATTGTTCAGTATAAAAAGGCTCATTTCCACAGCTGGTTGTCTCGCAGTGACTGTGAAGGGGCATTTTACGGAAACCCCACCCGCGGAGAATTTGCCTTCCCGCTCACAGCCAAACGGGGATCGAGGAGAGGCTGACCCCAGCATGGACCGACTCTGTTGTCTTCCCTCCAAAAAAAAAAAAGAGACTTTCACCAGGGTCATGTCTGGTCTGCTCCCCTGAGGACAGCCTCAGCCCAGTCTGTAGGGGATGTCTGGGTCCCCTGCACAGACATACATAGGAAATCACTATAGCAACCGTAGCCAGCAGCTTTTGGTTGAGGAGGCGCAGAGAGGTCTGAAGTGACCAGAGGCCTCCTGCACAGACATCGGTGAGGAGATGGAGTCACCTTTCAGTATGACGTCGGACACAAATTCTCCCCGATTTATTATAAATGTGATATTTTATTAAACTGCAACTCAAATTTCCTCTCCTGACTGCTGTCATGGGACATTTGTGATTTAAAAAAAAAGAATGGAAATAAAGCACAATTATCAGAAATTTATGTCAGATTTAAGATAAGAACTTTCTAAGAAAACACAGGGTACATTTCCCTTTTTCACATTCCAAAACTTTATCGAAGTTTCAAAATTGTGGCGTGCATTAGCCTCCTTTCCTCTGGTGCCACTAATTAATTGCCTTCTTTTGCATGAATGAATGGAAAATGTTGGAGAACATTAGAGAGCAAACATCATGAAGACACAGGAGCAGAGCAGACAGGTCAGTCAGGATGAGCGTCACTGCTAGTCTTCGATGGGGCCTGGGATGAGGAAAACTGACCCTGAACGCATCACCCCCACCATGAAACACAAAACCAAATGTAAATGCATGTCACAATTGCCATATTTTTATTTGCATTAAAAAAAAACAGATATTGCATGGTTTTACTTCCACTTTACATGTACAGCAATTTTATGTTCAACTTAAGTTTGGTCTGTCACCTGAAATCCTAATGAAAATGCATTGAAATTTTACAAAGTATTAAAACAGTTGAGAGGTTTGAAACGTCCCACCGTCTTAATAGGGACTATTTTTGTCACAGTTAAGTTGAGCAGCGGCAAACTTGATTTTTCCAGACTGTTCAGGCCCATCAGGTTCACAGCTATCACCAGTCCTTGAAGTATGATCCTCTCTGGAGGGTGGGGTCGAAGGTCAGGACCCTTCAGCTTTTAGATGCGTCTCTGGTCCAACGCACCTGGATGACCTCAGTATGCGGTCGCGTTCTCCAGACTTCTGCTAATGATCAACGGAGAGCTACTTCAACAAAAGAAACGTATCAGAAATCTCCCAAAAACAGAACAAAGTCAGAATGTCTGAAACACATAAAATCAGAAAGTTGTCTTTAATTAGGCTGCGCACACACACGAAAAAAAAATCTTAAGACACAACACACCATGCATTCAAAATCTGAAATCTCAGTAAAAACTTCACAGCATAATGATTTTCGAAAAAACAACAAACACAATAAAATTAAAGTTCAAAACGTCAGAATCTGCTAAATTCCTCTATTACTTACAACATGAGGTGACGCACAATAAATAAAACGTAACTCATTTGTAGCATGAAATGTTTTAGCTATCTGGCGTGGGAAAATACCATAACTGCTTTTGTGAATATATACAGTATATATATAAACAAAAATGTGATTAAGCTGATTTTAATAAATACAAAACAAACAAGGAGAGAGGGAGTTTTAGAGAAACTAACAATCCCTGACGCTCCCAGGCACTTGGGTCACAACAAAATAACTCTTCAGTGTTTGGCTTTCAGACACTTTCAACACAGCTTTGTCTATTCTTGATGAATTCTGTCTGAACTCATTCACATAAAGAAAAAAGAAAAAAAAGAAATTGTTTAGCACTCTTAAATCGGTTCTTTAAAGGGAAACGGAGTCCCTCACACAAAATATATCCTCTTCCAGCTCTGGGAGGAGGCACAAAAACCTGCACTGGTACAATTACATATTATATAAATGCAGCATTAAACAGCAGACTGTCCACATTACACTTATACAGATGCATGGCAAAAGCTGCAGAAGATGCTTTTACACTGAAGCTAAGGACTGGAAAGAAAATTAATGGAAAGTTAATCGTTATGGTGTTAGCAGACACTTAATAGCTGCAGATCACCATGAGTACATGCTCCATAATTTCCACTTTTTAAATATGGAAAATATGTTTTGAGGCAATTTAGAGCAGCGACAGCAGGAAAAGGGACTGAAAACTGGCACGGTACTAAAAGGAAGGTTATGCTTTCTGGGTTCACAGAGCATCGCGAGTAACAACAAAATAATAATAATTTGTTTAAAAAACACACACACACACACACACAATGCTTTAAGAATAACTACTGCTGTGTCTTGCTTGTGCAGGCAAATACTGCGACTTTTAATTGAGTTATATTCATGAACTTTCCTGGAAAGAAAATCTGTGTCCAAGGTAAGTTTCTGCTAAACTCAAAAAGCTGGAGTCAAGGGAACCAAAGGGATTGCAATCACCATGCTAGTGGCAGCCGATGAGTCAAAGATAGAGTCCAACATCAGAGTCGTGAAAAACTGGAACTGGCAGCACAGACAAAGTGATGCATTGTGAGTTATAATCAAATCTAGAGAATAAAATATTTTTTTTTTGCCTTCTTGATGCACAGATGAGTGGTTCAAACAATACATCTTCATTTTTACATATAACTATGACTGATGTGAGTGTGGCTCCTCAGATCTTCCAGAGAGGCTCTTGGTAACTTGGATCAAACATGATAAGAGAATCAAGAAATGATTTTAAATATAAAGGCAACAGAAATGTTTTTTGTATAAAATCTGCAAAGAACTTCCACAGCAGGATGACACCACCAGTGCCAATGTTTTTTTTTTGTTTTTTTTGTTTGCTTGTTCTTTCTTAGACCATTATTGCCATTTGAAGTTACTGTTCATCATGTGCATCATATATATGCAACCGCCTCAAGCTGGCTTTTTCTCTACTCAAGAAAGCTCTTTTCCCTCTGAAAAAGTTTGCAGTTTTGCTTTAAAATTTTAAAAATTAACTGGGAATCCTTCATTCCCAGGATTCACAGTTACAGTCACACCAACTCAACATAACATATTTATAAATCTTAAGTCGTCCTTTCACTAGGGGGACGAGTATGTTTTTGGAAATGGAGACAATGATTTATTAGGAATGAAGGAAAGAATGAAGTGGCTATTTGGATTCTAGAGGTTCATCTAGAGCACAAACTCCAGTCCTGGAGGGCCACTGCCCTGCAACTTTTAGATGTGCCTCTGCTGCACCACACCTGAATAGAATAATTAGGTCATTAGCAAGGCTCTGGAGAACTGATATACACAAGAAGGAGGTAATTAAGCCATTTCATTCTAGTGTTTTGTACCTGTGGCACATCTAAAAACTGCAGGACACCGGCCGTTGAGGACTGGAGTTTGACACCCCTGATCTAGAGTGAGAATAAAAAAAATAGGTTTGAATACCTTTAAAGTTGTACAGTCAAGTTAGATCTGAACCAAAAAGGAAACATAGATCTGTTCTCGGTCATTCCTCCTTTGCTAAAAATGCTGCTTCCATGATATGACCAAGTGAAGTCGTACAAATTGATACAAGCTGAACTTGCTTTGTGAAACAAGTCACGGTTCTTTCTCTATATTTGTGTCACTGATGCCAGAGACCTGCTGGTTTACCTCTTCCAACCAAACTCAGTCTCAGTTTGTGGTCATCCACTATTGTCCCTGTGTCCATCACCCTTCCAGCAGCGTCTCGTACAGCAAGAGTTAGAAGTGACGTGCGTGCATCCGGCGCTCCAGTTTCCTCAGTTCTGCATCAGGTACTGGTGGAAGTAGACACCAAACAGAGAGCTGATCACTTGGCAGGCGGCGACCCACCAAGTGAGGAAGGCGAAGAGACCGCGGAGGAAGAGAGGAGTGAGGACGGAGCGCAGCGCGGCGAACGTCTCTGACAGGCGTGCCACCGTGGCCTGGATGTCCTCCTCCATGTCTTCCATCCCGTCCTCGTCTTCGTCGAGTCCGCCAGACGGCACGGGTGCTGCTGTGGGGAGCACCAGCGCTGGCGTCACACCCGGTGTCTCCTCGACATCGAAACCCCAGGAGAAGTTCCCTAGAAAAGCATAAAGTCATGACACTTTGCATTCAAGGTTTCCTGATCAGGGTTTCTCCAGAAAATTTACTTTCCCAGTACTTCACTTACCCAGCACCTTGAGTGCCAACGTGGAGAAGAGGATGAGCAGAATAGGTACCAAATACTGAAGTGTAACCACCGTTAGGTAGCAAAACACACGCGTGACCTGACAGAAAGTGGGATAAGTTAAAAGGTTTCTCCGTGACAGCGATTAAAATCGTTCTTATTTTTATGCCAAAAATTCTCTTGTCACAAAAAAAGTGTGTCTGACCTTCCGCTGGATATCGATGGCAGCGATTCGTCCCGCCTCCTTCTTCATCTGCTCCACCCACTTCTGAGCCAGGTTGAGGTAGGCCTGCAGGTGGTACCGGGTCAGCGCCAGACGCAGCGCGCACAGGGCCACGATGATCCACAGGCGCATGCTGTCGAATGCTGCGCTGCTCACCCTGCCGAAGACAAACCGCGAGGTTTCTTCCTGCCGACAACTTCCCAGCTTAATTTATACTGAGGTTAAACAGTTAGTGGAGTAAAAAAAAAAGTTAAAAAGTACACTTACAGGGTGACAGAAGTCTTTCCCATGGGCGCGTTGGCCAAAAAGTCTCTAGCAATGGGTTTTACCCACAAAACCAACACGACGACGGGAGATAAGAAACTCATGTGCAGCAGAATCCTGTAGAGCAATCAGAGAGATGCAAACACAATGGTAAATGTCTTGGAAAAAGATGGGACTACAGTTTTATTTTTTTTTCTCCCTCCCTCTAAAAGTTCTTACTGAATGAGAGGGCGGTCAGAGTTCATCTGTACAGCATCTAGATGAGTCTGAGCCAGCCTGAGTCCAGGGAAGGCCAGCAGGGACCCGATGTAAGCGCAGACAGCAGCGAGGCCCAGCTTCACACTCAGCTTCGTCACCGGGATCCTGTTGTCAAAACAGCCGCAAAATTCAGCATGACAGCGCCTCCCGACGCGAGCGCGCCTTGCTGAGTCCACGTCTCTACTTACGACCAATCAGCGTAACCCTGATGCTTAGCGAACGTCTCCAAGTTGTCGAACAGGCTGGAAAAGCCGGGCTCCAGGCCGAACTCCAGGTAGTCCTCTCGGACCACCAGAACCAGCATGGCCACCAGCAGAGACAGGAAGCCGAAGGCGAGGCACACGGAGCGCTCGCCGCCCTCCTCCGAGCGAAAGTAGTGACTCATCAGAGTGTGAAGGGCCTTTCTGAAAAACGACGGGCTAAGGAGGAGCGACCGGTAGCAGGCTGAGAGCCAATGGGAAGCAAAAGACGACACAAACACGACTTCATACGTGGAATAAAGAGCAGGTTAAAGGATTCCTGAATATATTTTATTTTAAAGTTACATTATTCGACCTTCTGAAGTTCTCAACCATTTTTGTCCAATTCTAAATTTCTTGCAGATATATATATATATTTTTTTTACAATATTTTTGGTTTAAATATAAAAAATCCACAAAGACTATTAAGAAAGAGAGAGGAAAAAATACTCTGTCAAAAATAGAAAGAAAAGGAGTAAAGGGGACAGGATCTCCTAGACCACAGGTGTCAAACTCCAGTCCTCGAGGGCCGCTGTCCTACAGCTTTTAGATGTGCCACAGGTACAAAACACTGGAATGAAATGGCTTAATTACCTCCTCCTTGTGTAGATCAGTTCTCCAGAGCCTTGCTAATGACCTAATTATTCTATTCAGGTGTGGTGCAGCAGAGGCACATCTAAAAGTTGGAGGACACCGGCCCTTGAGGACTGGAGTTTGACACCCCTGTCCTAGACCTTTAGCTCTGATAACACCATGTGTTTACTGTCCCATTTTTTTCAATAAGACTCTGCAGGATCTTGTATTCATAATGGTAGAGTTTGAAAATTACACAAAGCCCCCATCCCAGACATCCTCAATTGGGTTAAGGTCCAAACTTTGTGGTGTAGTTTCTGCAAAATTTTCAGACGTTTTCTCTGCTTGATTCAATCTTTCTTAAACATACCAGCATCTTTTCCACGACCACAGGGTGTGTCTATGACTATTCAAGAAATGTGAAGCTACTTATTGCATCAGTTGGAGTTAAATCCATCTGACCATTTTATTTAGGCCTGTAAAGATCGACAACTGATTGAGTGAATGGATGGAAAACAAAACAGATGTCATATGGATTAATTGAAAGAAGTGTAGATACTGGACAGAAGGACGGACAGAGACTTAAAACAGAAGTTATTTTCTAATGCATCTTCTTTGCTCCGTCTCATATTTTGATATAAATGTATTCCAGTGACACAAATGTGACGAGAGCATTTGTTGCCTCTGCTATCCCAACACTGTTAAAATGCTGCTGTAGCTTTAAGACAAAGTCAGAAGGATACAGTCCAAACACAACCGTTAGGACACACCAGAAGGCTCCGATGTTGACCTCTTTACTGGCGTCCGCCACACTATAATAACACTCAGTAAACAGGAAGACGCCCATGGCATAGACAGCAAAATCCACAAGCCACTGGTACTCCAGGAAAAACCGCAGGACTGCAAACAGAAATAGTAAAACAAAAAGGCTCTGATTAGTTCATAGAATCTCTCGGTTTGCAGATTAGTAACAGAGTTTAGACTAATAATATTTGCAATGCACATAGAGGAGTGCCTTGTTTTACCAAGAGCATCCATCACGTTGACCGGCGCTTTCTCCAGGTGAAGGTCAATGTCTTTGGGCACCGTGAGAGGCTTGTTCTCTCCATTCTGTCTCCTTAGGGGGAAAAAAAAACAACACAGAGGGCAAATTTGGAGAAAACTCTCACGATAACTATAAGCTGAGTTTATTGATTAAAAAAAAAAAAAAAAAACACTCACCTGTCTCTTCTGTTCTGTTTAGGCATCTGCTTTCCTGCCAACGCGAACAACTCTCCCTCTGACGGGTGTTTGAATCGGAACAAACTGGGAGAAAACACGCGTGTTAGCACAGTCTATACTGCATGTATAACACACAAACTGATACCTGCGTGTGACATTACCTGCCGTTGCAGACGAGCCATCGTGCAAATGAGCAGTGTGGGGCCATCCTCTGCATGACGCTGGCGGCCAGCAAGCTGACCACCAGTTGAATCCCTATTAGTGCCTGGCAGAGGAATGAAGTACATTTTTAACAACTGTAGTTAGGTATGTTTGCAGCTTAATTTTATTTATTTTTTTTTGTTTGTTTGTTTTGCTCGAATGGTTTAATTTGTGACTGCACAATTTCAGTTACTAAACATAAATGACCCCCCCCCCCCCCCCCAAAAAAAAAAGTGTCCAGAAAACAAGTGATACTCCGACTTTGTTGTGAAGGAAAAACGCTTGCAAAGAGTGAAACCGTTCGATGAAAAAGTAATAAATTAAACTACATATGTTAGCTGAAAAGCCCCAGCAAGAATGAATGAAACTCAGCAGATGTCTGTCCGGCTAAATTTAGCCAAAACTCCAGCACCTGTCAGCCCGCTGCAAGCAGCATTTAGCATTAGCTAAATGCTCGCTAGAAGTCCATAGAGCGAGCCTGTTAGCCAGACAAACACAGACTGTTGAGTTAATATGTAAATATTTACCATAATCTCTGTCAAATGTGGATGTAAACACCAGAGTAGCACCCGGAGCTTCTGTACCAGGACACTCTATGGGAGCTGAACCCACCTACATGTGAAACTACTGAATGCCCCGGATGTAGAATCGGGTTCCGAGTTAGCTTCAGGTACTTCAGTAAAGTTAGGTAAATTATAATGATCAAATCAAGAAGAAACAGGAAAATCGTCAGTTTCAAGTTTGTTTTGTTTTTTTGTTTGTTTGTTGTTGGGGGTTTTTTTTTACATATTTTTGAAGCTGTTTCCATATGCTGTTCTGCTAATAAATTATTTTTCGCTATTACGTCAACATTTTCTAAATTAGTTATGTATTTTTAATATGTCAGTTGATGTTTCTGTTTGGGGTTTCAGAATTTAGTCAACCTTTAAATTATATTCTCCGTGCTACTAACATTTGAGGTTTTACAAAAGTAATAGTAATGCATTGGAAATATAAACATCCGATGCAAAAGGAAAATTTTCCGATGTTCATGAAGGCACCAGAGGAATAGGTAAAACCGTGCATTTTTGTCGCCTCTCAGTGTTCCAAAAATATGAATATTATATATATATATATATATATATATATATATATATGTATGTATGTATATAAAACCTTTTCTTAATGCAAGACGTTGCATTAAGAAGAGGCTTTAAAATGATAAAACTTTCATATAAAGAAAATGAAATATTTTCTTTTTAATTTGTGTCCTGTATTCTAGAAAACGTCCTAAATTTAGCTAAATAATGTTGTAAGAATAAATCACAAAATGTTTTTTTTATGTTTGAATAATAATATAAAGAATAATATTCTTTGAAGAATTTTCAACAGCTTGTGAAGATTTAGTTAATAATTGTTGCACTTCTCTCTTTACACATTGACCACCATATGTACAAAAACTGTGGAAAGCTTGGAGAAAACCGTCACAAACAAGGAAAACCCCTTAGCAGTTTTAATTTACCATCATGCTTCAACTCATCAAATCTTTTCCAAACGTAAAGTTTGATCCTCTTGTTGTTCCTCAGCATACCCCTGAATGCATCTCCGTGATCCTCCTAATGATAATCCCCAGGTCTCATGCTTCACCATCATGCATCTTAACATTTCACTGCATGAAAACAAACAATATGCAAATGGTGAAGCTTAAGGTCTCAGATATGCTCCTCTTCCTCTCTTCTTTGGCACTAAAACACTGCTCAACAGGGATAATTGTGTGATGTAATTGTGCACTAGAGCATTCTTTTCCACTTTAAAGGATAAAACTCTGAAAAGCTTCAGCGTGGTGCACATTATACACCAAGGTAATGTCTTTGTTGCCTCTTAATCTGCCCACATGTTTTTCTGCACCCTAAAATCCACTAACATATGTACGCTGTGTTTAGACGGCAATGCATGGCAAAAGCTTGGGGTGCACAGATGCCTTGCTCAGGCGCAGCTTGGCCAGTGTTAATGAGTGAATGACACAGCCACAGCCTGTACATGCATTCAAATGTCAGCTCATCCCCATGTGCCACCAACAGCGAAAAGTATCTGCTTCTAAACCTCTTAGACCAACAAGACTCAAATCTGTGTTTAGGATGTGAGCCTGGGTATGTTATTGAAGCGCTCTTCCACTGTGGCTTTGATTCTCAGTTTTGGCTAATTGGCAACTCCCTCTCTGTTAAAAAGAAAACATCTGATCCTTTGTAGTTTGTTCACAAGAGCGTGACATTTCAGAGAGAATTAGGAATTTGATGAGATGGAGATTCATGCTGTACTTCTGGTAGGAAAACCTCTGGAAATGCAGCTCTGGAAGAAACGAAGAGCCCACTGAACCATTGAAAACCTCGTGGTTATCCCAGCAAATATTGATTTCTGAACTCTTCCTGAGTTAAAACATTAGTATTGTTGTTTCCAAATGAATATGAACTGGTTTTCTTTGCATTATTTGAGGTTTGAAAACGCTGCATCTTTTTTGGTATTTTGACCATGTCTCATTTTCTGCAAATAAATACTAAGCTTTTGCTTGGAATTTCAGAGTCATGTTGTCAGTAGTTCATAGAATAAAAGAACAATGTTCATTTTACTCAAACATAAACCTATAAAAGGTCAAATCAGAGAAACTGGTCATTTTGCAGTGGTCTCTTCATTTTTTCCAGAGCTGTGTAAACCAAATCACATTATTTGGTCAACTTATATTATTGGTATTTTAGCAACTATATGTTTCTGCCTGAATTTGAGACACATTGAGAAGAAAAAACTGAGTGCACTTTATTGACATTGTGACTATATCGTTCCTGACAAGAATATTAAAACTCCTTGCCTTTGTTTTAGTTATAACCACAAACCTTAATGTATTGCATTGGATCTTAGTGAGATAGACCAACACAAATTAGTGCATAACTGTGAAGTTGAAGGAAAATGATGCGTGGTTACAAAATCATTTGGAAAATAGAAAACAGTGGGGTGCACATTTAAGTCCCCTGTTTTCCTGTACCCCTCACAAAAAACAATCCAACAAATATTCTTGAAACACCAAGTACTCAAGTAATGAAACAATGCAGCATCATATTGAAGGGTTGTGGTGTAAATGATTGAAGAACCAGGGGTCACGAAAGCCGTCAAACACACCAGACAGGCCAGATATAAAGTTATGGAAAGGTTTAAAACAAGGTTAAGTTGTGAAACAGCATCTCAAGATTTGAACATTTCACATAGTGCTGCTCAATCCATCCTCTAAAAGTGGAAAGAGTATGGCACAAAACGTACACATTAAGAATGGCTGTCAACCTTCACTGACAGAGTTGAGATGGAAAATCATTCTTCAGAGAAGCAGACTGTGGCATTGAAAGAAAGCCGGAGGATGGCCTCTTCACATTTTTCTAACCTGAAATAATATTAGTGACACATCAAGTATGTGGAAAAGGATGCTATGAATGCCAGATGAGACCGGACTTTTTTTTTTTTCGGTGTGCAAACCATATGTGGAGGAAAACTAACACTGAACATGTCCATGAACTCAGTATGGCGATGATTACATCATCCTCTAGGGATGCTTTTCTTTAGACGGGATACCAAAGCAGGTCAGAGTTCAGTGAAACGTAGATAAAACTAACATGGGGCAACGTGGAGCGAAAACATGGCATGGCTGGATGGATGCTTTTGCACAGTGCTGTCCTTAGAAAACCAGTTGCTATCTCTTTTTTTTTTTTTTGTCTTACTCAACATCCATTAGGCACATTGTGAGTTGCTGAAATCATTCAGAACAGTTTAGGATTTTTTTGTAACTCTTAAAATATACAAAACACATTTTTGAAGCAAGAATAGACAACAAAATGATCCAAAAATCTATTAAATGTTCTTAAGGTTTGCCCATCATGTCCGACATTACCGTGCCAGTCAAACAAAAGGACGAAAAATCTGTCTGGGTAAAAAAAAAAACAACACTTCCATCATTATCACCTTTGACACAAATGCTAATCGTTCTATCATGTCCGCCATCTGTGGCTGAAGAGCAGGGGCAGAAATTACTGAGCAAAATGGACACAAATAAAATGCAAATCCATCACGGGCTACAAGTGGCTCCCCTCCCTCTGTCCAGCTCCTGGGGCCTCTTGGTTCCCACCACTTCCCTCGGTTTCTCCCAGGGTGCTGCTGGAAGACTGGAGGCAGCCTCTGAGCCTGCAGCAGGAACGCAGCCCTCCCATTGGCTCGTCTTTGTCAACCCCCACGCATGGCATTCACCCCTTGATTTGAATATATGCAAATGCTGCAGAGGTGGCCTGTCAAAGGAAACTGCCCCTTTCCCTCTGTGCTTATTGTCCCCCCTATCATCTGCCTTGATTTTACCCGCTTTTGTCTGTTTTTGTCTCAGTCCTAACTGCTGCACCTTCTGTAATGTGTGTGTGCGTGTGTGTGTGTGTGTGTGTGTGTGTGTGTGTGTGTGTGTGTGTGTGTGAGAGAGAGAGAGAGAGAGGAAGAATTGTGGGAACAAGCTAAGGAGGACCAGATCTGTTTTGTCACAGGGATTTTTTAAAACAGTACTACAACTCATGACTGTTAATTAGCAGGCTCATGGTAGGCTAAGGGAAACAAGGAAGTGCATGGAAAGAGGCTGAGTAGGTGGTACATTGTCGTTCAGCATGATATCTCATTAATCCCTGCAGTGTCCACAGAACAAATACAGGAAATGAATCATTTTTATACATTGGTTCATTTTCTATGTCCATCGGGTTCACAGAGGAGCATGGTGCCAATATCCAGTTGTTGCTGTTTGGACATTGGGAGGAAGCCTTACACAGAAAAATACATATGGGCAGAAAAAGCAGACTCCATGTAGAAAGGCCTCAGCCAACCCACCTAGCTGACATTAACACGTGTTGAGATTTTAATCTAGACAGCAAAATTTCTACTCAATATATATAACACTACATTGAATATTGGCTGTTTATATGACTATGAAGTCTTTGGTCGACGTGTTTTTGTTTGATGCCTATCTACAGACTTGACTATCTTTTATGGAGAGTCAGTGCTGGTTTCGATGTAGATTATACCATGCGCAGCGTGACCCAGGGGGTTCCTTACTTACTAGACAGAAAGAAAGAAAAAAAAGAAAGAAAGAAAGACAGAAAGAAAGAAAATGTTCTGAACTTTTCCAATCATTTTCACCACTCAAAGCGTTTCACATTAGAGTCACATTCACCCATTTATACTCACAAACGCACACACATTTATACACAGATTGGTGGACAACTTGGGGTTAAGTGCCTTAACCTACAACCTTCTGATCACTTGAGTCTAGTTACAGAGCCACGACTCTAAAGGAAAGAAATAAAGAAATAAAGAAAGAAGGATGGTAGATGTCTTTCAGTTGTGCTTCACACAAAGTTTTATTTTGGGTTTTTTTTTTTTTTTGGGAGGGAGTTTTGGATGTTAATGCTAGTCGGAAGTGATTGCACGTTTTTTTTTTGTTGTTTTTTTTAGAGGCCCGTCATGACACATCATGTAGAGGCCTCACATCCACTAAGGCTCAGCTCGATTCCGCTGTGGTTCTTGAAGTTGTTGCTTATGTCCTCACACAATTTGTGCATTTGGAGAAAACAAGGAACCCTCTGTCTGTAATTCTGCTACAGGGATCTTGTTTTGTCATAGGTGGACAGTGTGACAGCGGATGACTCATGTTATTTTCACAAATGTTTAAAAAGTCGCACTCGTGCGTGTACTGGCTGGCAGGCTGCATCTCTGTCACATTTTTTTTTATTTTAGATCCGTTGCAAAACAAATCTGGTCCGGTTGCAATTCAAAACCTAAACACGGGTGCACAATCCCTCTCTGCTGCCGGTGGAAACTAACCCCGTTTTGTTACACTAGTGACACAAAAGTTTCACCAATAAAATAACCAAACCAGATGCATGGATATACTCACGTGCCTACGTACCACCCCCTCCCCCTCCCCCAACCTTCCCCTTCCACCTTGCGTTAATTTGATAAGCGCGGTCACGCATTTAAATGACAAAAGCAGCGCGACCGGCGGCGCGCTTGAACTTGACCGACCGACGGAACTGGCTGGGAAAAGAGGCGCGACTTTGGCCCCCCGTCCCCCCCCCCCTTTTTTTTTTTTTTTGCTCTGCTCCGCTCTTTTATGGAGAGAGGAGGTTGGCGGGACTGATGTCATCGCATTAGCATAAATTTCAGCCTGTTCCCAATTAAACCAGGAGAGCGGGGAGGCCATCAATCTGTTTTCACATGGCCGGGAATGGGCCAGCATCTCCTCTGCAGACAGACCAACAAAGAGCCAGGAGCTGCAGCTGAACTGTGGGTAAGCTCTGGGGTTGCTTTGTTTTAAATGGTTTCAACATTAAACTGGGATTGCTACATTTTTTTTTTTACCCCTATACTGGCTGGTGTGAAACATTGTGATAGTTTGTATTATGCTTTCCACCTCAACTGAAGCTTTAACACACTTGTTCCTGCAGCTTTAGAGTATTTAATGATTCTTACTGACAACAACTTTATGTGGATCCGAAGAGATGCTCTAATCTTGTAACATTTGAGATTGGGGGATTGAGCTGGTCTTCTATGCCTTCAGGGCGTTCAGGTAAACCTAACAGAGGGAGATTTGACTGGCAGCACTGTTTGGTCTTAAAGATCTAAAACAGAGAAAACTGATGCTGCCTCATCTTGTGGAGACAGTTGAGTCATCGGGTTATTTAAATGCCATTTACAAGCTTTTTCCCCTCTGGTTTAACTGCTCTCTTTCAATAATTATGTAATTACGGATGTACCACAAGATTGGGGAATTAAACTATTTGCAAATTGCCACAGTTTAAAAGATAGCAGAAACTTGTTGTTGCTGGTTTTATAGGTGGATTTCTTCCGCACTAAGTATGGATAGATAATACATCTTCATGCAATTTAATTTCAGTCCATCTCAAAGTTTTTGTAATTGCACACGAGTGGTCGTCTCCAACACACTGAATGAGCTGCAGCACTGCAGCGTAGGGTTCTGATTTGGGAGCACAACAGAGGGAGGGACAAATATTGGCACCCTGTTGGTTTCGCATGCCTGACCTTTGACATCTTCATGCTCCTGTGTCAGGTCAGACCTCTTTGAAGCTCTGTCATTACAATTCCCAAAAGTGGCCACTTGAATTGGTCAGTTATTGGCAACCGAAGCCAACAGGGCTCACTTAGGTCATAGATGATGGTGGTGATTTAAGTGGAACAAGAATGCATCCTTGCAGAAAGCAAAGTGGATTCATTTTCTGACGAGGAAGATTGGAATCTTAAGAATTTTATTTAGGCCGCATCTTCTATTAGTGTTTGCTATGTCATGTTTTATTTATCATCCAAATGTAGAAAATAATAATAATGCCATACTTTTACATTTTATTTCACAATGTGCATATAGCTGAACATTATTATTATTGTTATTATTCAAGTACAATTTCATTAAAGTGCAATTAATTGTAACATTAATTTCAGCAAAATCTGCATATTATAAATCAATTGAATTAATTCAAATTAATTAAACATGAAAATGCAACATTTTCATCCTGAAATCTTGACATTTAATTTAAAAGGATGAACAGCGTTCCTTTTGAAGCTGATTTGTTACAAAATCATCTTTATGCAATAAATAAGAGATAAGAAGGCATTTTAATATTTACACATGTATGTATGTAAAATACAGCATTACATTTTGTAATGTATTTCTTCAAGATCGCGATTTCAACAAAATAAATATTATATTTCTAGAAAATTGTCGTTTTTATGCTTCGAGTGAACTGTCAGCCCAAAGCGCACGTTGTTGCTGGATTTGCTCTCCACAAATATAACATTTCAAACAAAGATAAATAAATGTCAGACTTTAACGAGCTACACGTGTAAACGTTCAACGGTCAAATCTCGCGATAAAATGTTCATAACAATTTCATTAAGATTTCAATCGAGTTCTTTGTCGTGTTAGTAGTTGTACACAAGTTACAAGTGTGAAGTAATGTAATGAATATAATGGGGAAAAAATGTATGCAATTTTATTGCATTAATATTATTGTTATTATTATTTTTAAATAAACCGCAGAAACAAAAACAAACGAAACTCATTTCATAGAACCCAACCGGCTGCTATGGATTTGTTATAGACATATATAAATATTAAACCACCCGCTAATTCGTACAAGTTTATTTTAACTTGTAGGACTTTGGAGTCAGGCCAGTTTGGGATGATAAATCAGATTAATTTTCACAAAACTGAGTAGAAAAAAACGCGTTTCAGTTTGCAAACATTAATGCATGCAACATGTCAGGCCGTGTTTTCCGTTCACACACAGTCCCTCTACTTGCAGGAATGCCTTGTTTTGAAACATTTAAAAGCCTTCATTTGAATGCTTTATTTACATTGCGTCAAATTAATTACCTTTTCTGGAGCTCAGTGTAATTTTTTTTTTTTTTTAACGTGCTGTAGCTTCGGGCCGGGCATTTTATCTGTGCAGGCCCGAGATTTTCCGCACTACCAGCCCTCTGCCAGTAGGTGTCGTAGTTTTACACTAAAGATTGACGTTACTTCCCAGAATGTGTTCGGCAAAAAGGCCTCCGAAAGGCCCGTAGCTAAGAGAATATACGTTGATGTTTACATTAGTATTCATCATCATGGTCTATATTTACATTAATAGTTCAAAATTATTATTTTTCTCTGTGAATTAACAAACTTCGACCAGAGATACAGAATAAAAACATCTCAAATTGGATTTCTTTTTTTTATTTATTTTATTAAAGCAAAACTTTTTCAATCTCAGATCCTCTTTGTTGTTTTGTCTGTGCATATTGAAATAAATTAAATAGCCTTAAGTTTCAATGTTGACCTAATTCATGTGTCAAACCACTTCCTAAAAAGTGATATGTTGCAAGCATTCCACAATAACAACACGTACTTTGACTACTTTGCCTGTAAAATTATAATGTGTATTGACTAATTTTCAAAGGCGAACTACTAAAGCATGAATGATTTGGGCTATTGGAGAGAGACGATGAAAACTGTCCTGAATTCAGTGGCACAAGGACGTGCAGAGTGAGGGAGGTTGCAGGGCATACCCAAGCTTTACCCATGTCATTTTTTTAAAATCTGAGTGACGGGACAATTATTTATTGTGATTTCAAGCGAGTTCTTTGATGTATTTTTCTCTCGTAACATGTCAGTTTTGGAAATGCGTCCATCACTGCCGGTCCAGCCCCCTCACCTTACCCCGGATGAGGAAGCAGAGCACTCTTGAAGCTCTGGTGATGGCACACTATAATGAGTAACTTTCTGGAAGTGTCCCTGTGCAAATTCTGCATTTTAACCTCCAAATTTGAAAGAGAGAGAGAAACCCAACATTGAATCTGTTCTTTAAAATAGTGTTGTAGAAATTAAGACATTATAAAATGCGAACAGATTTAATGTGCCAGCCCCTCAGTTACGCATACCCCCACACACATGCTAACGCTTTGGGTAACACATTTGGAATAACATATCCCGGCGCACGCGCTATCCCTTACGTCAGCACGCTGCTTAACACGTCAATTTTTTAGTGGCGCGCCTGCTCCCCCTCCTCCTCCAACCCACCCTCTCGCTCTTCTTTTTACTACCCATTCACGCTGCTTCCTTTGCCTCTTCTAAATATGACAACTGCCTGAATGCCGGTTTTTGGAATAGCCTATAATTGTTTCATTTGGTGTATTTTTAACACCTCTCTCCAAAGTCGAGATTTAGACGCGAGTGCCCGCTGTGCGTCCTGCTGGTTACGTCGCACCGCGTAAAGCAGCGTGACCCACTCGCGCTCAGTGTAGAGGCATCGGCATCTGCTGGCCGCTGCCGAGGTTGCCGCTGCGACACCAGCCCCGCGCACACCGCTGGTGCGTGCTCCGCATTTAACCCTCTCCACTTCAGATTGCTCGATAACAGCGCATTCTTCCTGCGGTTCGCGCTCATAGCTACACTATGGGAACTATACGGCGTTTAAACGCGCAGCCGCTTTGCTTCTGCTGCTGCTGCTGCTGGAGGCATTCTCATTCGCTCTCTCCTCCTTTCTCTCTTACGACGCTGGCACAGGTGCCTCAGAGAAGAGGCATGCATCATGCATGCAGGAGTGGGGGACCACTCATTCAAGGTGGCGTGGTGTTTTTTTTTTATTTTATTTTTTTGTCTGTGTGTGTTGCCATTTGGATGTTTTGCTATGAAGAAATAGGATACACGATAAGATGTGAGGGCTTCGTTTTTGTAGCACATAAACCCCGAAAGTGCGCCTCTTCATCGAAGTGTGGAGATTCTTGATTCCCTCCTCCCTACCATGTAGGATAAAACAAGGGGGGGGGGGGGGGGACTACGGACGTGAGTTGGCATGTATGTCTGCCTGGAAAAAAAAAAAAAAGGAGTCCCGGTGCTTTGTCCTCCACGTCTCTCTGCGTCCCGTCACTGCCACGCAGAAAGAGGGCTGCACGTGGCGCAGCACGTCTGTCAGATGCTGGAAACCACGCGAGGATACGGAGATCCAACTCCAACCGTGGGGACTCACGGTGGTCCGGGAATACTGTGCCGCTGTTGCGCTGCTGTACGGGCCGTGCAAGAACATGGTGCAACTGCGGCCGCTTTGAGTGCGTGTTTGGGAGAGAGAGAGAGAGAGCGAGAGCGAGAGCGAGAGCGAGAGAGAGAGAGAGAGAGAGAGCGAGAGAGAGAGAGAGAGAGAGAGAGAGGAGGGGACCAGCGACCCGGCAGCCTCCTCTATTCTGTCATCCAAGGGTAGTGAGGAGATGCTGAGACAGTGAAGTGGTGGCTGCATGTTTATTTTCTCTCGTTTTTAAACTTTTTTTTTTTTTTTCTGCATGGGATCCACTTGTACCGCCTTGAAGACGCGTGTCACTGGGGTTTCCCCCCCTGGACTTTTGGGTCTTTGGTAATGTAAGGTTTACTCCTGACTGAGAGATCCACCCGTAGAAACGTGCCTTAAAATTCTGGAAGGACTTCAACCGGAGATGCGGGATTTTTTCGCTTTTTATGGCTTGTAAGTATTCCTCACAAAAGTCTTGTTAAAGATGAACTCAATTTGTCCGACAATAATAATAATAATAATAATAATAATAATAATAATAATAATAATAATAATAATAATAATAATAGTTTCCTGTGGGTTAAAGTGTGCCTCTTAAAGGGGGACGATATGTTAGATGTGCTGAGACCCGGACTGATAGCCCGGACTGTTCCGTCCCACCTTGAGCGCAGCTGAGGCGGGCTGAGCTGAGTGGCCCCGGAGCTGCGCGGCGCTTAGAAAGCAAACAGTTGTGTGATTGTTAGCAGAGCCTGGGAAAATGTCCCCTCGGCTGGGAGGTGGAGGGACTTGACGCCAGAGCCCCTTGTTAAGAAGACCTGTGTGTGCTCCCAGACAGCATTGTAATGATAATGAGCACCAGCACGCTGTTGAACTTGATGTTGACTTTTTTCTTTCTATTATCGGACGATTTCTTTTCTTCTTTTTTTTTATCCCCCTGTTCTTTCTTTCCATTCTTTTTTTCTTTTCTTTTTTTTTTTGTAAGTACCTTGTTTGTGGGAAAATGTTCTCCGGAGGAACCGCGTGAAATTAATTGATAAGACCACTGAAGCTGAATGTATATACATAGCCACTAACTTTTAAACGTACTAATATAGTTTTTATGTCATTTTGTTCCCTATTTAAAATGTGTTTAAATAACAATATGAATTTAAATAATTATTTCTACACAATTACCATTAATGTATATATTTACACACTTTAAGTAAAAACTAAAGTTTTGTGACTACTTTGTCTATTACTTTTTAAATATTTTTGGTGGTAGACAAAAGGAAATTATTTTAGAAATAAATCACAGTTTGAAGAAAGTTACACTGAAAAGTTACATTTTAAATCGCCATTTATATCTTTCTTTCTTTCTTTCACTATGCAACAAGTATAGGCTTGATTTAATTGCATTGGTATTACTGGGTAGCTAGCTACAGTACAATAAATTTAAATTGAATGCAGCTGCCCACGAAACAAACAATTCAGTACTTTTTATATTAAAAACGCTCAGATGTGTTTTTATGGAACTTGAGAGCTGCACTTTGCTTTTCCTTTCCTTATTCAACCAGTCCAACCAGCTTAAAATGTTAAAGTCCAAAAGTGGCAAAAATAGCACGGTAAAAAAAAAAAAAATTATATTTTAAAAATAAGACCTTTTTTCCAGATTAAAAATGAGCAGCAATTGTATCTCTAGAAGAATACTAAAGTTAAGACTTATTGAAATAGTAATATTGTCTTCATGTTACAAATAGACACCTTAGGCGTTTTGGTTGGGTCCTCATTTGAATACAGCAAGGACGCATAAAACAAAAACAATATCAAAGAATGGTATTTTTCCTTTTCCAAAAGCCCAAACAGGCAATTACATATTATCTAAATAGAGTTCAATTGTGTTAACTCTTTTTGAACAAACTCAAACGTTCCCTCGTTTTTCATTTTTTATTTTATTTACATTTTTGGTCTCCCATCATCCAAATAACAATTATAATTTCGTTCGTTTCAGCACCATGGACAGAGATGCCGCTTTCCTCCGTCCAAGCGCTATAACGTCGACGAAATGCAGTCTTATTATCCTTAAAATAATGATATTTTTTACATTCCGTAACATTTTTGGTACATTTACATTTTTCGTTAGATTTCAGTAGGATTTGTTGTAAATCCCCCCCAGGAAACTGCATTCAATTCACGGAGCAAAAACAAAACTAATCTGCGAGTATTTTTTTTATGTAAAACATGTATTCAGAAAGCATACCAAAAAGCAATGAAGAAAAAAGGTTAGCGCGCTAGAAATAAAATAAATAGGCTGGAATAAAGCTTAAAGGCTTACCTCGGTTGGATGGCTTGCGGTATTTATATGTGGTAGGACGTGACGCACGCAGGGGGCGTGTTCAGCTGATGAGAGGAAGAACTGAAAGTCAATCTGCATTAACGTACTGTACGTTCACTTTGCGCCGCGGGCAGAGAAAATACATCGCTCTACCTCTCTCTTTCTTTCCCTTTCCCTCTCTCTTCCTCACACACACCCACCCACACACACACACACACACACACACACACAGATCTTACAGTAGGTTTACAACATTATGTTTGCCCCCGGCTATGTATACATAGCTCGTGTTTTTAAAATGTTTGCCTTAGATAAATTGTAGCAAAATAAGAAAAAGAATAATAATAATTATTATTATTATTATTAATAAATGATTCATTTAATGTTATTTCAAGTGCGAGAAAAGACAATTTACTGTAAGCCTCAATGTCTTAAAGGGAAGACTATGAAAAAAATGAATGTGTGTGGGAAGGGAGTCGTCTTTTTTTTCCGTGTTTTATTTTTTTTTCTCTTTGGGAGACATTTCACTTTTAAAGAATGAAAATGATATTCACCTTAATTTACCTATTTCATTTATTTATTTTTAAATGATTCATGTGGACAACTACCCACACACAGAACGACAGCAGCAGGGCAGGTTCAATTTCAACTGGGTGGTTTTACCAGCCACACAAATCGAGATGAAAGCAAGGCGAAGCTTATTTTGGGCTCAGATTCTCTTATAATTACCTGAATTTTATTGTTATTACTATCACAGTGTTAGAAAAATCGTGGCTCTGTTGAGGCTGTTGTCCGCAAGCCTTCAAATACACCTTCAGATGTTCTCTTTGAAAATATTATTCAGAACAATAACTCAAATTGCTCAGATGGGTTGTCAGTATAGAAATGAAATTATTTGTGACCAAACTATTATTATTATTTATAAAATATTAGCCCTGAGCACCTTCTCATAGCATCCACTTGTCAACAGCAGTTTTTTTTATTTTTTTACATCTATAATCACATAAAAAGAATCATAATCATAATCATAGGCAGGGCGAAACATGGCCACTTTATAGAGCTCTCACAAAGTGACCATGTGGTTATTATGCATTTGTAACTCACCGCTGGGGGCCAGATGTTACAGATGTTTCTCATTGGATCAGGCAGACTCATAACATACAGAGCTACAACTAAATGAACTTTTAAGGAGCTCATGATGAGGTGGAGCAGAATTATGTGAGAGAAATAGATAGATAGATAGATAGATAGATAGATAGATAGATAGATAGATAGATAGATA